>NC_073692.1:89589937-89668846 GCF_029784155.1 Uranotaenia lowii
ATGACAATAATAACCGAAATGACAAAAATGACAGTAATGACAGTAATGACAGTAATGACAGTAATGACTTTAATGACTTATAGGACTTAAATGACTTGAATGACTCAATTGACACAAAGTGACGAAATTATTCAAAAAAAAAAATTACAAAAAATTACAAAAAATCACAAAAAAATACAAAAAATGACAAAAAATGACAAAAAATGACAAAAAATGACAAAAAATGACAAAAAAATGACAAAAAATGACAAAAAATGACAAAAAATGACAAAAAATGACAAAATATGACAAAAATTGACAAAAAATAACAAAAAATGACATGAAATTACAAATAATGAAAAACAATGACAAAAATTACTTTTTTTTGTTTTTTCTTTTTTCAAACTATGGTTCATCAGCTTAAAAATCCAATCAGATTAGCTCTAAATCAATTTATTAAAAGTTTGGTCAACTTGTTTGTGTGAAAGAAAATAACATAAAAAGTTTTATTTGTTCGGTTTTTTGTTTGTTATAGTGCAGAAAACGAGAAATGTTCATCGTCATCATTTTTTTTTTATTTTCTTTAAATTATGAAACAAAAAGTTTTTTTTTCCAGTACTTCATCAGAATTGAATGTTTCGCTTGCCATATTAACGGAGATGTTTGGCTATTAAACGATTAATTAACTGTTGAACTCATTAATTAAGAAACGCTTATAAATTTTCAAAACAAAATTTAAGTGTTATTAACAAAAAGTTTGTATGGCTAACGATCTAGACTCAAATGAAGTTTAAAGCCTTTGCTACGGTAAACTTGTATTCTTACTTTAAAATCTGGCGGAAAACTTCAATATTTCCAAGAAATATACAAGTAAATAATTTGATAATAATAAAGAATTTTTTTGTGAAAATGCTTAAAATATGTTTATTATAGCGAAAATTGTAAAAAAAATGTTTTTTTTTATTTGTAAGTATAGTGTACTATAGAAAATTCTTCCTATATTTTATTTTCTTTTTAGAAGATTTAATTTCTTTTGCATTTTAAAAGCATTTCAAATTGACTATCCGTATTTTCAACCCTCATTTGTCCCAGAAATTCTTAGCCGTTGAGTGTCAATTCGACACTCCTGACTGAAACCGGCATATCTCCCTTGTATCTCATCCGATTTGTTAAAAATTTTATGTTTTAGGAACCTCGTGATGTAACTCAAACATATTTTCAAAACAATATTCATCTACATTACTTCATTGCTTCAGTCTTTGGATCTGTAAAACAAAGTCTGAAAATAAAAAAACCTTTTGCGCAACGTATAGCTTATTACTTCAGCTTTCTTGGACATACAGTGAAATTTTTATTGAGCATGTCGTAGCTGATCTACAGATTTTTCCCGAAGCATGTCTTTTTGGATTTTTTCTTAGATTTTGATTTACGTGATAATTAATTTTGCCTGAAAAATATATTAGAGTTACATCACAAGTTTTCTAAAACTTTGAATTTCATACAAATCTGTTGGGAAACAAGAGAGATAAGGTGATTTTAATCGAAGAGTGTCAAATTGACAATCAAGGTCTGATAGGGGATTTTTTTTATTCTATAATTTCAGGGTGCGCCTATGAAAAAAGTAATGTTGCTAAATTAATAGTTTTATGCATTCATTGAGGGTCCCAAACGACTTTTATTTCATTTGCATGTGCCTGAACAAAGTAACAAGTCACCAAACTTCTAGTTGTATCATATTGATTCTCAAGAGCAGATTAGGGATAATTACGGAATTGAAAGTACATATGTAAAATTTCGTTAAGAAACGGTGATCCTTATCATAAACTAAGCAAAATGACGAAAAGGATTTTACACTTGAAATACTGAGAAAAAAACTGTAAGTACACCAATGCCTTTCAAACCAAAACGTTCATAATGGACACATTTTAGACTAAAACAATTGTACATGAACTTAAAATTTTAAGTTCGGAGCATTTCTGATATTCATGCTGCTGACTATTTCTGATTCAAATCGATTCAAACCCTTCTTGCGCTTTTTCGCTGAAAACAACTTATTCAAATTCATTTCGACAACAATCACGCAAATTGCACTTTGTACAGGGTTGACAAGCATTTTCCCGGCGACAATTGGTATTATCTTACATCTTATTCTTTCGCCCGGATGAACTAGTCAGGGGCGCTTGGCAGCAGATATTCGGAATCGAATGACAACTGGTCGATTCTAGAGCGTGAAATTTAAAGTTCATCAACAATTTTTTCCCAGATAAATTTTGAATATGTTTAAAAGTTGTTTTTTTGTAATAGTTTTTTTATATTTTTTATTAATTGATACATTCAATTCATGATACATTTTTTTGTCGATTCGACTTTTATTTCGCTTCTAAAGTTTTTTTTATCCATTTTTCGTGAATTCCTGTCGCAATTGTGTTGTCACCATTATTGCAGTCTCAAGCATTCAGCACCCTCGTCGAAGTGCACATCCAAAGATGGCTTCATACAACAACACGCGACTTGGTTGGTACTTTTGGTGTAAAACCGATTCCAGCTTCCCGGAATGGTACCATTTTTTCGCAATTGCCAACGAACCGGAAAGGATGTTATCTCAGTCGATGCGAAAAGGGAATAAAATGTGCGACTTTGTTTCGATGCAAAATGTAAAGAGCGTTGATTAGCTGGTTAATTTAGGATGATGGCGTTTATCGCGCGTTGTTCATCCGGCGAAATTGGTGAATCGTTTCAACCGGAAAAAAGGAAGTTAGCAATAAAAGTTGTGCAGTTTAAAAATACATGGTGACTTTCAGTGCTAAGTGCTCGGTGAAAATGTAACATTAAGTGAGTTCCTTTGGGAAAGACGTTTTCTATGTGAAATAAAATTGAACTTAAGAAATACAGAAATAATATTCCACAGTTATACTTGGTGATGGATAAAAAATTAGAAACACCAAACAATAATCTGAATTTAGATTCAAAACAAGAACTGATAAGGAGACTAACTTTGAAAATCTTGAAATCTTATCTTGAACGAATCATTCAATTAAAAAAATTTGTAACTGATCGCACTTTTTGCAACTTTGAGCATCAATAACTAATTAAAAACTGTTATTTTTTGACAATGGAATTTCAAAATTTTCTTCGTGTCAAACCTTCTCAAAAACACTACAATCAAAAGTGCCGCACAAAACCATTCACCCACACAATTGCTGCCCTCTTTCATTCACACCGAATCACCAAAATCGATCTCCAGGGTGCGCTTCAATCGCGTTTTGCCAATCTCGCAAACGCAAATCTTCGCATCTCATTTGAACCAATTCCGGAAGCTACGGCGTGATGATCGCTTCCAGCTATTGTGATGTGTCTTAATTTGAATAAATACCTTTCTGAGATTTGCGCCAATGGGATGTTGGCTCTAAATGGTAACGTTTTTCCCTGACACAATCAGCTAGAAATCGGCTGACATTGTTCCTGTGGCGCTTCTTGAGTGATTCCTTTTAAGGTTTGAGGTAGGAAGTATTTAGGGGAACAAAAAAAAACAAGCAAAAGTGATAAGATTGAAAGGGAAATCATTTATATGGAAATAAAATTTTCGTTTTATCAGCGTGACTGTTTTAGGAGACTGTGGGCTCTTTGTTTGATCAAATTCCTGGTTAGAAATGCACAAACAAATTCTGAAAACGTTTCATTTATTTACCCTCTGGTGGGCTTTGCTTTAGTACTTTTGACCCGTCTTCCACGAATATTGGTTCTTAGAAGGAAGTAATTTGAAATGTACAAGGTTTCATAATCTTTCGGGAAACTACGAGTATTGCCAGAAGACAGCCAGTAATGAAGATTAAGCTGAAAATCCATTATGGTGAATTCATTACACCTTTCTATCGCGATGAGGTAAAGAGACTTGTTTAGAAATCCGATGTATTCGTTACATTTTCCGTATCATCCTAAATAAGCCCTAAACGCAATGCATCGTGTCGTTCCCAGTCTTCGTGGGAAACTTTGTTAGAATAATCGCAACGAATAGATGAAACCTCACGGATCAAAATAGGAACCTACAATCTGTTCGCTGGGAAGCTGTACCCTATTTTACTCTTCTTGGCACAGCTCACATTGTAGCGGCTTTCATATTCCGTTTTCACTCAGCCAGGCGCTCGACAGCCTCAACGAAAAGAGCTTCAGCATCTGGGTGATGCGACCCAACTTGAATGAAAAGTTACCTTGGTTAAGTGATTTCCATTCACGGTTTGGCAGCGGGAGAAGATCAAAGGCGACTTTTCGCTGGAAATTACAACGAATCGCTTCTCCTCGAGTTTCGCTATTGCAGTTTCGAAACGCCCCGGACGAAGAGAGCGGCCCACACGGAAACGGGAGAAAGCCGTCGGCCGTCGAGTGCCGAATGGTTTCCAGTGAGGAAAACAGATGTTGAACAAAGTTGTTCGTTCCTTCATGCCAGTCATTTCAGATCAGTTCAATTCAGTCAGGTTGGTACGCAAATGAGAAGTAAATATATTCATTCTCCAACAACAACATGGAACCACCGAGGTTCAAGGTGCTTTCCGCGATAATGATCGTCGAGTTGGCAGACTGAATAAATTTATTCATGTTGGAAATTGCAGTCACCTTTTTCTCGGATCATCTCTGCGACAAAAAAATGATTGATTCTATCTACCTATTCTAGCTGGATTGAAGTTCTTAATTTGTTTTTAATCGGAATCGAAAATTTCCAAATAAAAGGTTAAGCATTATACATTATAACATATGTATTTCCATTTAAGGATTCCTAGAAGAAGATACAATTTGAAAAGGACATTTAAAAACAATACGGGCACACCTCGATTTAAATTGCATCACGGGAAAATGCTGTAAAAAATAAACCAGTTGACCTATCCCCTCCAAATTTTCGGACAACAAAATATAACGCATAAGTGAGTCTTATAAAGTCTGTTTCACATAGAATCTGGTTCGATAAAATAGATCAATTCTCCGCGAAGAAATAACGTACAACAAAAGTAAAAATGTCATTTTGTAGTTTTTTTATTGCACTTTAAGGAAAAAAATACATAAAAATCATTCGTCAGCTTTTCGGATGAATTTTCAAACTTTTTTTTTACCACCCTTTATTTTCTGCACAGTACTGCTGGTAACCTCATTCGCCATCTTGTTTCACCACTTTTCCATTTGAGTGAGTTTTTTCATGGTCCTGCCACATTTCTTCAGTTTGCCCTCAGCTATTGCCCAATATTTCTCGATTGGACGAAAATCGGTGTTATAAAAACATTTAACCGCTACTCAGAGTACACGCTAGAAACTAACCATAACCATAACCATAACCATTTTTGACCTTTACCCGGGAAATGCCAGTTCTCCATGAGAAGCCATAAAATGACTTCTAGGGGAGAAGTTCGAATATGGTTATTTTTCAACCGTATGGGATTCTGGAGGAGAAGTTGAAAAATGGTTATTTTTCAACCGAAATTCAAATGAGCTGCTTTTTTAGATTCATGAGGATTAAATCATGAGGATTTTGTCATGAAATTTTCAATAAAAATCGTAATTTTTCGATCATTTCGTTTATTTCGACATTTCAAAGAAATCGAAAAATTATATTTTTATTCTAAATAGTTTTTTTTTTATATTACATTTTTGAACAGCAGAAACCAGAGTCTAGACTGGGAACAAGTGAAGACGCTGGCTCCGGATCGTCAATAGTGGAGGCCAAATCGACAATTCTTGATGGCATCCTAGCGAGGTATTACTTCGCGTTTCGCTGACGATGATCAGATAACGGTTTAAAAACATTTAAGTTTGGTCGGATCCTGAAAACAATTGGTTTTTAATAGAAAATAATTATTTAATTATTATTTATAATACAAACAATTACCGTATGCGTTTTTGGTTCCTCCAAACTAATTTCCTTCACGATGACTACTTCCCCTAATTGCTTACTAATCTCACGATTTGATGAAGAAATTCAAAGCAAAAGAAAAAATGTGTGCCTGCAAGATTGTTGAAATGACGAAGATGATTCAAAAAGCAAATTTTCACTTTGAGGTTAAATTTTCAACCTTTTTCTGGTTTATATTGGAGAACTAAACAAATGGTTGAAATTCTACTGTAATAAATTGTTAAAAAATAACCATTTTGACAGTTCTGAAGGAAAAACCTAAAAATGGTTATTTTTGACCCATAAATGACTAAATAAAAATGAGCGTGTACTTCGAATTTGACGTTTCGCGTGATCAGGAGCAGTCCTAGAGTTGGCTTTTTGGAGGGGAGGGGGGGTTGATTTTTCAAATTTTAAAAATTCAGACTATAACGTAAATATATGGCGAAAAAACGTTAATTTGGAGAGAGTGAGCGGGGCGGGAGGGGGAGGGGGGCTGGTGGTTGCAATTTCAAATGAGATTTAAATATTTGCTGCACACGAGACCCGTGCGAAGGACACGTCCATGGGTGGGAAGTTTCGAATTTCAAATTTTGTTAGAAATTATAGAATACAAATACAGAATAAAGCCAGAATTTGAAGCTTTGGACATAACAATCAGTGCACAGAAGAAGAGTACATCAAATATAACACCAGATTTGATAAGAAATTAAACTCGAATTTTTACAAAAAATCAGATTGGGTCAGAATAATTGATAATAATGTAAATTATCAAACATATTATCTTCAATTTCTTTTCAATTGTAGGGTTGGTTGAAAAATTCCTCTGTATCTCTGTATCATCCATTTTAAATACTTTTCAAACACAACTTGAAATGTGAGTTATCGATTAGGTAAATATAACCATCCTGAACTTCAGAGAATTTATTCGAAATAAGTAGATGATTCATTTAAAAATGAGAATTATCAATTTTATTTCAAGAGTGGCAGTTATCTAAGTCAGAAATAAAATCCTTTATTAATGTTCAAATTCTACTAGTATGGAATGGAAGAGTTCTTAAATTATCAAATACAAAACTGATAAAAATAAAAACAAAAGTTTCAAGTTATATTATAAATATTGAAAACAACAAAGCAAATACTAATTAAGTTCACATTGCGCCTAAAATTATTTTTTAAAGTTGCTACTTCGAATCTTTTTTTTCGAATTTTTTCATCGATAAAATAAAAATCATTAGGGGAGAATGAGGATACTTGATTCCTTAGCTATATCTCGAAACTGGAATGTCTTACAAAGATCAAATGTTCTAGAAAAATGTGCCAAAACGAGCAAAATAACAATGCTTGTAGTTTAAAATTTTTAACAAAATAATTGTTTGAGTAATTGAACTTTGTTTGAAAAATTTCACAAAAAGTAATTACAAGATCTTTTTCCATCACTTTAAAATGTTCCTTACATGGGAAAATTATGAAAAAAATATTTGTTCCAATGTATTAACCGTTCAAGAGTAAAATGAACTTCATAATGCCATATTTTCAAAGCAATGGAAAACTCTCAACTTTTTTCAGAAAAAGTTTTCTAAAATGTTGATTATGGGTACAATTGATCCCCTAGATTTGGGTACAATTGATCCCCCTTCCAAACGGCATATTCTACTTCTAAATTGATCATTATGATTGCTGATTACGATATTACTAATATTTATCCAAAAACTAATATTTATCAAACAATTGTCTGAAGAAAAGAGCAAAACTAATTAATTTTCCTTAATTGTAAAAAAAGCGCCTTTAAGTATGCAATGTTATTAACGTTGAGACAAAGTTATAGAATTTTCTTCTTATGTCTGCTATAAATTGTGAAATGAGAACAAACATGACCCAAATAGTCAATTAACATTCTATCTTGGGGTTTTGTTTGATTTTTATACAAGGATTAGGGCTTCCTGAATAAAAGATCAAGTCTCCTTCAATAGGGGATCAAGTCTCCCCTAACTTCAGAAAAATCGCTTTTTTTTACTCCCACGAAAATGCTTCTAGTTCATCAACGGGTTCAAGTATCGTTCTAATTTTTGGAGCATAGAAACTTGAAGTTACAAGCTGTCAGAAAATGTCAAAGACGGCGAGTTGCTAAATTTTTTCAAAAAGATATGGTGAAAATAAAAAAGGGGATCAAGTATCCCAACCCCCCAAGATTGGAAAAAGATTATTTAAAATAATAAAAAAAATAGCAAATCTCTTTTAAATTTTCAAGCGGAGTTCCAGTTTGAAACTTCAAGCTCTGAATATTTTTTCGCCGTCAATTGGAATATTGAGTCCTGGAAAGGGCAAATGCAAGAAATTAAGTATTTTTTCTCATTCAAATATTTGATTTATATTCTTACAAGAGGATGATGTTTAAGAACACAAAAAAATTGAATGATTAATGGGATTTCGGTGAAATGTACATTCTTATAGGAATCAAATGAAAGTAATGAAAAATTATACACGGATAGATTAGATGAGGAAGCATGAAAGGTGTTGAAAATGAGCCAACAGACATCTGCTCATTATGCAACTGACTTACCAACAGAGCCATATCACAAGTCCATTTCAAGATATATTTTTTTCTTTATTTACGACACTTTTATATCCATACATTGAAGATGAAAATTGAAAACTTGTGATTAAAATGCTTCTCTCATTTTCAATATCCATATATTTCTTCTAACTTTCGATTTGACAAGAATATTCATAATGTGTTATTGGTTATGTTCTTTAAATTTTCACTGATAAGGTCGATAAAATATATTAACAAACAAAATCACGGTGATTAAACTCTTCATAAATTAAAATATTATATTAAGATGAACAGGATTTGTTTTTAACATTTGAAAAAGATTTCGTCTAATAAAAACGTCTTAGCAAAATAATTCAAGAGATTGCATGTTGGTGTCAATGTTTAAATGATTGATTTAGTGGTAGATTTTGGAGCACTGAACTCGAATCTTTAACTAGATTTTGTTTATCATCTTTCGTTTTGGTTCTATGGAGTTTATAAGTATAAAAATGAATTAGTTTTGAGTGAAATCAATCATTGATAACTGATGAACTTAACTTACGATTAAAAATTAAAAAAAAAACTGATTCTGAATTTGTTTATTATACTTTATTCAATTAAAGAATAGACAATACTTTTATAATGATGAATTATCTAAAAAAATCTACAGTTTTTAATAATTCGACACGTATTTCTGAAATTACTAAAGAAAGTTTTAAAAAACATAGATTTCATTTCATTTAAAAAAAATACTGAAGTCTGAAAAACGATTTGGTTTCTGCTTTGGGAAATAACTTAAATTCAATTTAGTCATTACTTCTTTAAACATTCGTTAAAATATTATTATTTTACAGAATTGGGAACATTGAACAAACAGAAAACTTCAATAGCTTTTTTTTTATAGAAGTCAAAATTATTTGCGTTCTTGGGGAAAGAAATGTTTTATGAAACCCTATTTCAAATTTTAATTGTAAGGTTTAAAAGTTTGGTCAGAAAAGGGCAAAAATAATTTTAAACCTATTTGAAAATAATCAAGGGCACCAACATGTATCAAAATTCGCTCTTTAAATCTTTTCATCTAAAAAAGTGTTTATTCTTACAAAAAAAAAAGTGTTTATTCTGTGGCCATGTGAGTTTATAAGTACCCTTTTGAATGTGGAGTTGAACATTTAGATAAAAAATAGAGGCTGAAATTGGATTCTTGAAAAAATATTTCATATCAGCATTAAATTGGTAATGATTCAAACGATTTTTTTTTATCTAAGTGATTAATCACTTGATAAGATAAACTTCTTCAAAAAAAAAAAACCAATATTACAAGACCATGATTTACACTGCTTCTCCTCTTCCCTTCAAATTTCATTAAACTTAATTAGAGGTTTGTGTTTAAAAAGATTGAAATAAAAAAAGTTTAACAAACTTTCTCCACATACTTATTTTGATAGCCTTTTAAACAGCTTATCCTAAGGTTGCCAGAATTTTTTCCACCCCCATCCGGGCCTAGCAATTCCGGGCATTTTTAAAAAAAACCTGGCAAAACCCGGGCATGGATTTCAATTTTTCAAATCCAAAAACCGGGCAAAAACTGGGCAAAATTAAGGTGTAATTATACATAAAAGCAAAGAAAAAATGCAAATAAAATTGAAATTAATATTTTATTAATGTAATTGCAAAATTCCAAAAACTTTTTGGAACACTTAAATATTTAAAGGTTTATAAAAGTAAATCAGCGAAATTATTTGAAACAGCCGTTTAATATTTCCATACCGTTAATCGATTTTGCTGAAACTTACTCAAAAACTTTGATTTTTTTTGTTTTTTTTTTTATGAAAATTGTGAAAAAATCCGGGCAATATCCAGACTTTTTACACAATAACCGGGCTACCGGGCCGGACCGGACTTTATCGAAATTTTTCATCAAATATCCGGGCAAACCCGGATAAAACCGGGCAATCTGGCAAGCTTAGCTTATCCTCGTCCCTTTTTAAAACAATCTGCGAATGTTTAATATTCACTGCGAACAATTGTTAATAAAAAGATGATTTTCGTCATATGTAAATTGAGCAGTTTCAAAATCATCAATTTAAGAACTCTTTAACAAATCTTCCGATATGATTGTGATTTTACAAATGGAAAAATACACACATTCTTATGAAAGAAAATGTGAATAAATTCTCAAGTTATTTCTGTACAATTTTTTTTGAGTATCTAAAACTCTCACCAAAATTTCAGTGATTCTCGTTTTGCAACAATAGATTTGAAAAACAAAACATTTATTTGAGAAAGTGTTAACAATTGCTATGAATTAAAAACTGAATATTTTATTATTTTTCTGAAGTATTTTTTCTGAATCGTGATTCAAAAAAAACGAATTAATATAAACTCTTGTTTCCATTCTTCTATTTCTAAATATAAATATAACTGTTAAATAAAATCATTAATATCAAATTCTTATGTATGCAGCTTTCGGAACTTTATTTTTATTTGTTTTTTCTTACATTTCAAGTTTTCATAGATTTTAAAATTTTTTGGAACTGAATCGGAAGAAATAGTTACAAATTTGAAACAAATGATTCAGTTAAAAAGTGAAAAATTGTATTTACGTTTCATGCACTCAATATTTCTAAAGTTATTGCATAGTTTAAAATTTAAAAATTAATTTAGGGTTAATTTCTTAAAGCTAATTCTATTTTTCAATGAATCAATTGAAATATCAAAACTTTCTGATTCAGGGTGAATTTTTTCAATTAAAATTATTAAGCTGGATTTCTACTTAAAACTTAAATTTTTATTGTGTGGATTAGCTGCAGTATCGGCGATATAATTGGTGCGAATTTGGAACTCCAGCCGTGTTGATCAAAAATTGGAAAAAAATTTTGAGCGAACACTGGTTTTATCTCTTCTGGGAAAAAAAATAAATACATAGGCAAGTTTTTGGAGCATATGTTTTAAAAATACTGTTTTTGGAGGTATATTCCAGAACTTATTTTTTATCAGGTTTTATTTGTCACCTCTAATTTAAAAAGAAGTATTTTTGGTATTTTAAGAAAATAAAATAGAAATGTTTATAAATGTATAAAAGATTCATATATGGTCAACAAATTCGAATTTAACAATGTAAGTGCCTTAACAAAAGTAATTTGGTGACGGTTAAGGAATAGCAAGATATAACTGTTTTAGTTTGGCGGGCCAATTTTAAGAATTTAAAAAAGAACACCCACTAGGAAAAGTTCGAACTTTTTATAAAAATTTGGTGTTAAACCAAATAAAATGATGTTCTCTTAGACCTCTTAGATTTTATCCATCACATAGCCTAGTGAAAATGTTTTATATTTGCTGTGCGAAACCCCTACGACTTCATCAACAAGTAAGGGATTCTTATTTTCATCATATCTTTTTGGGAAAATTGTGCGATTCGCAGTCTTTTGCATTTCCAGATAGCGTATAATTTCAAGTTTTTTATGATCCAAAAAGTTGAATGATAGGTCACCTAGAAGCATTTTCGTGAGACGAAAAATATTGTGATATTTTTCAAGTTAAAGGAGACATAATCTTGTACTAGAGGAGACTTGATCCTTAATTCAGGTTGCCCTGACCCTAGGCAAAAATCTGGCAAAATCCAAAGTTAAAAGGTCCGTTGACCTTTTTTTGCCAAAGAAGTTTTAATTTCATAGTTGGTAGGTATTAAACAAAGAGAACTCTTAAAGTTTGTCTACTATTCAGTATTCATTGCATACTTTATGGTGTAATTTTCTAGTTTGTAGGGATAAATTCAGTATTTTGAGTCCTTTCTTACAGAGTAAAATTGGATTTCTCTCTCTCTCTCTTTCTCTCTCTCTCTTTCTCTCTCTCTCTCTCTCTCTCTCTCTCTCTTTCTCTCTTTTTACACCACTAAGGAGTCAAACCTATTCAATAATTACATCTGGATGCATAAAGTTCTTTAACCAATAGTAGAAAATAAAGATTGCATAAAACACAATTAATAAACATCTTAAACAACCAAATTGTTAACCACAATGTTTCTCGCATTTCTTGAATACCTTAAGTAAAATTGTGTCAACTAAGATGAACTTTGAATTAAAAATTTCAAATTTTGTGTTGCATTTGCCTACTACTACTGTTTTGACTGGAAAGTTGATAGACTTTAAAATGCATCTATTTATTATAAACATGCCTTATTGCCCAGTTTTACCCGGACTTGCTCTGATATTTGATATAAAGTTTGGTGAAAATTAAAACCCGGATTTCGTTGAAAATAATCCGGATTTTACCTGAGTATATTCACCTTATCTTAAAAATCATATAAAGCACCCAAATCGCGTCGTTATAATTTTTTAAATTTGCGTCCAGGTTCAATTCTTTTTTAACAATTCTTTTCAAAATAATCATGATTGTTAGATTCCTATACTCTTTGTTTTTCCCATATTTTCTTAAATCTGGTTGAACATTCTTGGAAAAAAATGTCCGGATCTTCCCGGTCCATTTAAGTGCAGAAATTCTTGCAATATAAATCTATAAACTACTTTACATTGTTGGAAAATTAAAAAAAAAATTTTTTGTGCAAATCAAAGCTCTTAAAGATTTAAGGCTTGAAATTGATTCGGAGATGAATTTGTTGTGGAGTTTTTTCATTATTTGTTGAAATATCCCATTACAGATAATTTTGAAAAACGAAAATTAAAACATGTGTTGCTTGTTTCGAAAATTTAAAAAGAATCAAAAACACTTGCGTTTGAAAAAAAATGAGTCATTTCAAATTCTCAATTTGAAAACCTTGACAATCTTCAAAACTGCATTTAAGAACTTTTCGGTAGACCACACTAAAAATATCACCTCTTAGCAGATCTTACAAAACTAATTGTTTAAATGGATAAGTTTACAAATGAAACATCTTTGTTAAAATAATTACATGGAAATTTTCGACGAAAAAATATTGAAGAAAGAAAACTCAAAAATATTTGTTTGCTTTTTATTCGAAATATTCAAAGTTTTATGCCGTTTGTAGGACAATATCAGCAAAAATTGATTAGCCAGTGGTTATTTTTGAACAATTTAGCATGTCAACTAATTTAATCTGTTTCGGTGATTTTATATTTTTCGTTGTTTGACATATTTGCTTAAATAAAAGAAAACAAGAGAGGAAGTTTTTCAAAGAGTTTAAACGATTCATACATTATTTGGCTGGTGTCCTGAGAAGTTTTGTTTTGTTTGAACAGGTTAAGTTCTTTTTTTAATCATTCTCATTTGAAGGTTTTCTGGAGTTTACCACAGCATTAACTGCTTATTATAAGGAAAAAAAATTAAATGTTTTTTTAATTCTTTAAAAAAATCTGTTTCTGAACGAATTCTTGAGAGCCCTGACTTTTCTACAGACGTTGAAAAAAAAAAACAATTAGATTCGAAGTTCCATTAAAAATTATTGAAATGAGGAAGGGAACAGAAAAACATGTAGATTCACGGAATTTTATACTAATTTAGTAAATTTTTTACAGATTTCAAAAGTTTCTTAATAAAATCTAGATACTACTGGGATATAGTTTCTGCTACTAATTAACGTTTTATTAATAAGTCATGTCAATAAATATCATGGAATTATTATTTCAACAATTTTTTTTAAAGATTTTTTAAGCCAAATAGAAGAATTCAAGTTTTAATTGTTTTCAACAACTTGGATGCTGAGTAATGTCTATAAGAAACCCTTAATCGCTCAACATTATTGCTTATCAAAGTGAGGAAAGTCATATCTGGTTTTATTTTTTGCCAGTATTTGAGAGTTTTCAAAACAAGTGGGCTTGCCCAATCAATGAGTATTTATTTATGGGAAGATCAACAAAAAAAAAAATTTCTGAAACATTTTTAAAGCAACTTTATTTTTGAAAAAGGTTTTAAAAAAAACTTTCCCATTTGGAATGTAGGTGCTCATTCAAAATCTTCTGATTATTTAACTTCTCTGCTGTTCGAAATTGATATTCAAAAGAAGTTAAGAAATATAATGAAAAATGTTTTCTTAGAAAAAAAAACTTAAATGTTACGGTTTTGACAATAATATTGCACCTATGCCTACGAATGCATTTAAAACTAAATATAACATATACAACAACATAATTTGAGTGTATATCTAATTGAAAAATATGATGCCTAATAGGAAGAGTCAATTTTCGAAAACCAACAATATACATTTCGTTGATTTGTACAATAAACTAACCTGTGTAAAATTCCTACATAATTGAACTCAATTTAAGGATGACTGGAAGCGCTCAAAGCATCGATATTTTACCGGAAATCGGAAAAATCTAAAGTTCAATTTTTACGTCAAATGACTTAAAAATGCATAATACGTCGAAATCTGGTATTATCTTAAAAAAAATATATTGAAAATCGACTTTAGGGAACTTTTAGGATTTCACAAATCACCTTAGGGCGGGGAGGAAATCGTAAAAATCGAAATTTTAATTTTGTTGCCAAATGGCTTAAAATGCATTAAACTTCTAAATCTGGTGTTATCTTGAAAAAAAATATAAAAATCGATTTTAAGGCCTTCAAAAATCACCTTACGGCCAAATGAAATCGGAGAAATCAAAATTCTGATTTTGTTACCAAATGTCTTAAAAATGTGAACGTCGAGTTCTAGTGTTATCTCGAAATCAAAATTTGGACAAAATTAGACTTCCTGGAATTCATTTTAGTTTCCCGGAGAACGAATCGAAATTAGAATTTCGATTTTTACTTTGGTTTCTTCTTAGATGATTTTTGAGGGTTAAAAAGTCAAAACTTTGAGGCATCCCTAAGCCAAGCCCGATTGAGTTTAAATTTTGCACAGGTCAGTGTTTTCGACCAATAAACATGATGGTCAGTTTTTACAAAATTCGATTATGAAATTTTTCGCATACATCCATTTTCACCCTTTTAAACAACTTACTAACATGTTCGTTTTTGATTAAATATTAACTTGTGTTTTTTTATGTTCAAAATCTAAACCAGAAGTAAGTGGTGGAATAATTTTCAATTAGAGAGAAGCTTCACAGGCCGCACAGTGATCTCTCAGGGCAGCACGTTGCATATCTCTGTTCTACAGTGTAAACTAAGGTTGCCATGGTTTTTCAGCACATATCCGAGCAATTTGAAATAAGAACCTGGCAAAATTCGGGCATTTGATTTCAAAATTGACGTCTTAAAATCCGGGCAATACCAGGGTTATTTTCGTCAAGACTCTGAAACTTCTCAACAAACCAAAATCAAGCTAAAATTGAAAAAAAAGTTCATCAAAACTTAGGCTGGAACAAAAATAAGTTTTTTCTTTGTCACCCCCTTCGAAATTTCAAAAAAAAAACCTCAAGGGGGGGAATTTATGAAGTTTGTATGTTAATTTTTCCGGCATTACTCACAGTTTTTAAATTTTTTGTAAGGCTTCCAAAAAAGCTTTAATGGTTATTTTTGTGAAGCTTTCTCAAAAAAAATTGTTTTTTAGGCAAACAAAAATTATAACACATTTTGTTTTATTTTGGTTGACTTGCCGAATATAGTGAAACAATCCGGGTACAATCCGGGCTTTTATCAATGAAATTCGGGCCTCTGGGCCGGGCCGGGCCAGACTGTTCCCCAAATTTCTATTAGATATTCGGCCAAACCCGTTTAAAACCGGGAAGCCGTGAAATCTTAGTGCAAGCAAAAAATTTGAACATTTAACAATATGGAGCTGGAAGATGAAAAAAATATACCTTTATTTAATTCAGCGTCCCAAATAAGACAGAGTCAGTTCCTCAATTTCGGACAGATTGAAAAAAAAAATGAAAATTATGTATCAATAAATTGGCAAATTGTTCAACACCTACGTAATCAGAAATTTTAAAATTATCATTAATGTGAATTTTCGGAAAGCCTTTGCATATTTTTGCTCAAACAAATAACAACACAACTTACTCAAAGTTTAACACCCAGAGAATGTGAGCATTATTTTTTCACAACAAAATTCACTACCAATCAAATTTTATAATTGTTTTTTTAACGGCTTTCTCGGTTGGTATTATAGATTTGAAATGATAGACGGATAGAAGATAGGAAGACAGTTACTAAGGTGTTGAAAAGAGCGAGGATCATTTTAAGTAAAAGCTTGACCACATACCGATTTTTCAGTATGAACTTTCAGTATGTGGTCAAGCTTCAATTCAAAATGATCCTCGCTTTTTTCAACACCTTGAAATTTTCTTCATATCTTCTATCAGTCTATCATTTCAAATCTATAATAATAACCGGTAAAGTTGCTCAAAAAACAATTCCAAAAACAATCCCATAATTTTCAGTGAACAGGATTAATTATTAATTTACTTAACACTTCATACATATTCATGAGATATTTATGAAGAAAAGTTTAGAATCGCAAGGAAAACTCCTGTCAAACATAAATTTGTTGAAGCAAATGAACATGGCGGATTTTTTAAAATAAATTTTTAACATATGTTATCTTAGTATAAACAAAAAGAAAATTTGTTGTTGACATTTGATGTTTAAGATTTTGATTGGAAATTTTTTAAGTGAAATTTTTTTATTTATCTTTGAGTCCGCTATCATTTTTTCAACCAATCAATGAAATAAACTAACATCAATTCACCAAAATAGATCCAAATCCACTTCTATACACACATGTTCATTCAAAAATCCTTTGATGTATTTCAAACTTGTCCTGCCAGGATTGTCGGTTCGTTACATGAAGCAAGTTAAAAGTTTCGTATCATTTTTATGAGCACCATCAATTGAGTTGAGATCGAACTTCAACGCGGAGGACGATGACCATCAGTAAATTGCATGAAACTGAATGGCTGATGGAATTTCAGATTTGTCTTTCGGACTGTAAGCGTGACGAAAATTAACTATCTAGTGCAGAAAGGATGGAATACCCACGAATCGTTATCGAGGAAGCAGTCTCGTTCAGAATAGCCGGGCGTTCGAGTTCATCTTTGAAGTAGATTAGAACGAAAAATATCGTGAAACGAAAGATCGATCAAATACAAAAAAAAAAGAAAATCGTTTCTGTTATTTTTTGTTTTGTTTATCATTTTTGTCATTTAGGTCATTTGATGTAATTTTTATGATTTTATTCGTTTTTGTTTTTTGTTGTTTGACAATAATTTGAAGATTTCAATTTCCCCTACTCAGACACTTTCTCTCATTTTCTCAATGAAGAAATGAGTGAACAACGATACTTTGAACGCTTTGAGGGACACACACAGGTTAGGTTTTTATGCCAATCAACAAAATATGTATGATTTGGTTTTGAAATTCGTGTTGAACATATTCTCTGTCATTTTTACATGAAAAAAAATGTTACTTCATCAATCACAAAGGATTTTTATCAGAAGAGAACAAAACATAGAAACAAAGTCAAAGATCATTCAACGTTCCAGCAGACTTGTTTCGGGTTCCTTCCAGAGTAAAAGCTTCATTAATAGTTTCATTGACTTTTCGCTTCTCAACAATGTTGTTGTCAGGATTTCAGTAAATTTTTCGTAATGGGCGATGGAATCAAAAAGTTATTCTTTCTCGCCTAAAGAAAAACCCGTAAGATCTGTCAAAAGTTGGGTGAATTTTAAGCTGCATCCCACTTGCACTAATGCTGAACCACACCCAAATTCGGAAGCGCTTCCATTGCCTAGAATCGCAATGTTGTCCAAACAAAGTAGCACACCTTCAATATTTTTGACATATGAATCTAGTCTATGGAGCCACCAAAACTTTCTCACACTGAGCTACGGTAATTGCCGGGGAGCACAAAAATTACCCAAAATGTCAATCATCTCTCGATCAAAATGTTGTTCAGGTTGGAAATAAAATATCCAGTTAAACCAAATAAAATTACATGATAAAATTTACCCGACTTGATGAATGTTACGAAGTGAGTCTATGGAGCCACCAAAACTTTCCCACCCTACCGATTAAGCCGAGGTAATTGCCAAGGAGCACAAAAATTGCTTGAAATGTCAAACATCACTCAATAGGAATGGTGTTCAAATTGGAAATCAAATAGCTCATCCGCCATCACAAAATTCGACCGAACTGATGAATGTTATAGGTAAACGATTCCAGCCGCTAGCAAGCGACAAAACTCGATTACCTGCCAGTGAAGCGAGAAATGTAAGGTTTCATAGCGTGTGATAGTAATGAACGATACGCCCCCTTCTCTCTCCCCCTCCTCATGTGACTTTTAGACACTATGTGGTTGGCAAAAATGGGTGCTACCCCTTCAAGGTAGACAACCATCCTTAGGTATCGCAAATTTTGAATGTTGTAAGTCGATCGTTGACTGAATCATAGATTGAATGGCGCTCTCTGGGTCCTACTGGATGGTTGCGATTTAACGACGATGATGATGATGATGGAGATGGATATGGTGTTTCTAACCCAATTTTGTGTTAATTCAGCGTGACGAAAGCGTTTGCGAGTGCTATGATGAGTTTCATTTGTGGAAGTACGGAATGTGTTTTTTAAATTAAAGAATGCTTTACGAAAATATTCAGAAAAAATCCTCATTTTAATTATTTTAATTTTTTTTCACGTCTTAAATCCTTAATACAAATTTTCCAAATCGAACTACTGAAAATTCAGATCAGTAACAAGGTTACGAAACTTTTGTCTACACATTTAGTTTTTTGAAGTCAACATTTTCAATTTTTGAAAAGGGTGCTTAATCGGTATAGCGCACGGCACCCTTCCAAATAAACGAATTTCAAAAATCAATTTTTGAAACTTATAAAGAATGGGAATAAACAATCAAAATATGTAGATACGCCAAGCAAAAAAAAATTGAATGTCGCTTTTCAAACCGAGCTTTTCTAAAAGTTCCAAATAACTGGTTTTTAGTCAGCTTTAAAAAGATTCATATTGACCCGGATCGAAACTGTTACATAAGTTCAAGAATTCCCAGAATCATCATTCTGTAAAAAAGAATTCTCGGTTTTCCCATTTGATGGTTTTTTTTCCTATTGACCGACTGCTTCTACGACGGACATCCAGCACACAAACAGAAAAATCTTCCAAACAAATAAGTGTACAAAAGCTGGGTCCATTCATTGCGCTCTAGAAGAGGCATTTGCTCATTTCGTCATTTTTTTTTCTTCCTCCGGAAAAACAAACTTTCTCTCTTGAAAAGAATTTCCACTTGTCCCAGCCTAGAGATGCTGACCACCCATCAACCAACGGACGAAGAAGACAAACAGTAAATGTTTTATTTCGTTCACTTGTATGTCAGGGGGCTGTTGTGCCATTACCAATGACTTATTATGTTGGCTTCAATTAGTCAAGCTTGAGCTCATCTCTTTCACTATCTGCTGCTATGGTAAAGCTCTAGCAAACGTAGGTAATACATTTTCGGGCAGATTTGGAAGTCAAACGATTAAGGATTAGAATAAACTCGAACGAATTGGTATGCTTTTATTCCAATTAGGGTAATCATCCTCTATTCCACATGATAGATAAGGGTGTTCTGCGGGAGGAAAAAATCCTAGCTTAAGCTAGCTCATGTGGTCATGATAGAACTCTTTTATTTGTTTTGGAATTGAAGATTATTTTAAGATGCTCATGCAAGATATTTACTTAGATTAAAGAAAACTATTGAATTGCAATGGACAATTTTTATCAAGGCATGTCGACATGTCGTGAAACGGAAAACTATCTATATAATATATAAGGGAAGGATCCTATGATATTTTGAGACCCCTTACTCTTCCTGGAAGGGGGTCTCCTCATATAAAAGTAATAACTCTTCATAACTCAAGAACTGATCATGCAAATGATACCAAATTTGGCATGGGAGTGAATTTTGGTACGAAGAATGTTTCTATGATGGCTTGGTACTCCTCCTTTTCTCCAATAGGGAGATAAGAAGAGGGAAGGGGGGCTTTCTTACATTTTTTACAGAACTCAAGAGCTAACCTAGCAAGTGGAACCAAATTTTGCGTGTGAGAGTATTTGGATTCAAGGAATGTTTCTATGATTATTCGACACATAAAAATTTGACTTCATAACTCAAGAAATATTCCAGCAATTGGAACAAAATTTGGCATGGGAGGGTAATTGGGTCCTAGAAAGGCTTCTATGAATATTTGGTACCCCTCAATCTTTCAATTTTCAGCGTAACTAAAGAGCTGATTTAGCAATTGAAACCAAGTTTTCCATGTGAGTCTATTTTGATACGAGAAATTTGAAAATGATAAATTGCATTCCCTTTTTTCCCGTGAGGAGATAAAAAAGGGATGGAGGGCTTTCATACATTTTTTAGGCATGGTTTGAGAATTAATCGAGCAAATGGACCAAAATTTGGCATGGGAGGATATTTGGAAACGCAAAAAGACTCCATGGTAGTTTGAGACCCCTCTTTGGATCCCAGTAAACAAAAAGAAAGAGAAGAGGGGGCACAGTTTTTTTTTAAGATGTCGAGAGTTAATCAGTCGAAATGCACCAAATTTAATATGCGATTGTTTTTTTCATACGTGCAATGCTTCCATAATTATTTTGATTCTTCCTTTCTTGCATTGAGTGAGATAGGAAGATGAGACGGGAGCCTCATGCAGTTCTGTTGCATTTAATAGAATCAGTCATGCGAAAGAAACCAAGTTTAAGGGAGGGTTTTTGGGATGGAAAAAAGTTCTTTTGCATAATCGAGAATCCTCCAGTGGGGGGATGGTCAGGGAAGAGGGCGGTTCGCATACAGTTTTCGTATAACTCGATAACATTTTAAGCAAAAGGGACTCAAATTTGTCATAGAAAATAAGGAATTTAAGACTCCTCCTTTCTTTTCAGTGGGGAGCTAGAAAAGCAAACAAATATTTTTTTTTAATATGATGAGAGATGATCGAGCAAATTTGAGGTACGAGCAATGTTTTCTTGATTACTAAACGGGGCTTCTTTTATAATTTTATTTATGATGACTTGGAATTTACCAAGAGAATGGAGCTTAGTTTAGCTTGAGAGAAGATAACATTTATTGCGGAAGCATTTGGGAACTTATGAATAAATAAATACAGAGTCTACACAGATACAAAATGATAATTGGAACACAAATTAAAGGAAAGGGGTTAAAAACAGGAAAGCATATTCAAGAAAAATAGAATTTATCTCTTGTTTTCAATTCCCATCTATTCTAGAAAGGGTAGCAAAGCACACCGGGTCAACTAGTGAAAATATAGAAATGAATTGTAAAGTTCGGCGGAGCAATTTAGGGTTTTCAAATAATGGCACTTCATCATTGCTTATTTAAAATTTTGATTTTTTTTAGATTTATTGGAGACACTTCATCAAAATTGTAACATTTGTGTCGACAGTGTTCTGATTAAAATTGTATTAATGCAAACATTTCATGTTAACAATAAGAAGAAAGCACACTTCCCAAGTAACCATTTAAGTTTATTCCAACCTTAACAGTTCGCTTAAGACTATTTGCTAAAGCTATTTTATGAACCTAAGCGTATTCCACGCTTTTGCACAACTACTTTAAAGCTAACATATGGACTAGTTGGCCCTGTTTTGTTAACGTTTTTAAAGCTAATTCTATAAGCTATAATAAAATATTCAACAGAATAGTCTAATTCGACCTTATAGACATAGCATTAAGAAACCTTTCAGAGCCCTTCAAGACTATCCACAGCTCTTTTAAAACTTCATTATGGAATCTGATAGGAATTTTACTGCGGAAAATGTGTAATCTGAGAGGAATTTTACTGTGGCAGCTGTGGAATCTGATAGAAATTTTACTGTGGGAGCTCTCTGATCCGTGTTTTTTCTCGTGTTATCATTTACTCTCCCAAACATTTGGTGATTGGTAAAGATTTCCATTGAAAATATTTTAAAAATATTTTCATTTTCTGTTTCAATATATCATACCATGAAACTTCCTGCAACCTCAAATTTTCGGTGAAATATATACGAAATAGCATCAAAACATAAGCGCGCCTCAGAGAAAATCAAGGTTGACAACATTTTAAGCATTTTTTTAATCAAAAAATAATTATTTAAGGTAAATATAAATTTTCTCAAATGATGCAATTTTGTGTTTTACATTAAATTTATTACCAATACAAACATTATCAAATTTGTTGAAAATGTTTAGTTTTTGGTATAAAAATATTAATTCCAGCAAGATGGCGTCAGTAAATTCGATTCAATTTCACAATCAACATGGCGTTCAGTAAGTTAATGTTGAACATCTTAAGGCCGTTGTAAAACAGTTTTAAAATAGTTTTTTGCCGGTTTGAAAAATGTTGCAATAAAACAATTTCAACAAACAGTTTAAAAATGGTTTTAACAGACCTTGAATCACAGCTTCGTTTGACATTTCTCTAAATGGAATACACTCTCATGATGGATTTATCCATTTTTGAGTAAGACAAGTTTGTCGCAATAAATGAGAACATTTCCGATTACTTGCTTGGCAAAAGGCATTGGGGAAAGGTTTCCTAAATGAGCCTATCGGGTTAAATGACCCTACGGCCGTTTGACGAAATGGCTAACAAGACAACATATTTAATCAATGCATTTTGAGGGTTATACGCTTTGAACATAAGGCAAAAAATAATTTTATGAATAAATCTACTCAAAAAATTTTAAAAATTCATACAAGGTTTTGATACCTTTTGATGTAATATATTAACTTTTCAAAATTATACGAATAATAGCTAAAAACAAAAAAAAAGGTGGTTTTTGTTTCTTATTCAAGTGAACCTTAGAAGAAAAACTAGTTTAAGCTATTATAATGGTTTCATAATGATTGGAAAGTGGAATAAGAGAGTGTTTTTGTATGCCCCCATCATGTTTGTAAAATGCCGCTATCCTTAAATAACGGGTTAAATAGAATGAATATATGATTTTTATGGGCTTGTGATATAGCTCAGTTGGCATGTCTGTTGTCTTCTGAGTCGATGTCCGCGAGTTCGAGCCCAAGAGTAAACACCGAACACAGTTGTACCGGATAAGTTCTTCAATAACGATCCGCCAACTGCAACGTTGATAAAGTCGCGAATGCCATAAAGATGGTAAAACGACTATAACCTAAACAATAAAAAAATATGATTTTTATCATTAAAACTAGGAACTCAAGCTCTAATTAACACCTTTAGAGAGAATTGAAGATCTGAAAACAGATTTGATAAAGTTTTTCTTATGGATGAATTGCCTCCATAATATGGCATCCCTAACTGCTGTTTTATTCTTTAAAATAATAAATGAAATAGATGCTTATAAAACTTTAGCTTTTTCGTATGAAAGTTATCAGTTTCTAGCACTTCCAATGAAATTATACGGAAATATTGTCAAAAAACAGAGATTTTACCTTAAACATAAATAGGCGCATTTAGCACGAACTGTTTTTGGTTCAGCATTGTTGACAAAAGTTTTAATAAAATCGATTTCTCAAAAACTGAAGGAGATTTCATACTTCATAATTACTCCAAGGTATAGAAAACAGATGCCTTCTATTGTGTATATAGTTTTTGTACACATATTCGATGTAATATTTGAGAAAATCAGTATTCTTCTTAAAAGGCGCATATAGCCCGCCTCTCCCCTTCATGAAACTTTTCGTTTTGTTTCCTTTTGACTATGATAAGAGAATGGTCAATTACCTTGAAATAACAAGAAGGTATTTATTGATATCAAATAATCTCAGACTGTTAAGGAATAGATCAAATCCGTAATCAAAAGCCTGGCATTAAAGCTTAAAAATAACCCGTATAACTGAGGATTATAACCAAACGATTTCTTAAATCGTCAAACAACGATTTGATGAAGCACAATAACAGGTTTAGCAAACGATTATAGAAATCGTAAAATACATTGTCTGAATCGTGAATTCCGAAATAATTGTATTTTGAATTAGTAGTTAGGTTAAGCTTGCCAGATTGCCCGGATTTATCCGGGTTTGCCCGGATATTTGATGCAAAATTTCGAGAAAGTCCGGTCCGGCCCGGTTGCTCGGATATCGTGAAAAAAGTCCGGATATTGCCCGGATTTTTTCACAATTTTCACAAAGAAACAAAAAAAAAATCAAAGTTTTTGAGTAAGTTTCAGCAAAATCGATTAACGGTATGGAAATTTTCAACGGTTGTTTCAAATAATTTCGCTGATTTACTTCTATAAACCTTTAAATATTTAAGTGTTCCAAAAACTTTTTGGAAGTCTGCAATTACATTAATAAAATATTAATTTCATTTTTTTTTTGCATTTTTTCTTTGCTTTTATATATAATCACACCTAAATTTTTCCCGGTTTTTGCCCGGTTTTTGGATTTAAAAAATTGAAATCCATGCCCGGATTTTGCCAGTTTTTTTTGGAAAAAATGCCCGGAATTGCTAGGCCCGGATGGGAGTGGAAAAAATTCTGGCAACCTTAAGTTAGGTTATGTAACTGTTAAAAACTGTTTAAACAGTTGTATGGGAAAACTTTTCTGCAAACAATATGCTAACGATTAAGATAACGATATTATTAATAGTATGCAACGTATCAAACTATAATGGTTATTATTGCAATTGGAAGCGATAAAACGATTTTATAAAACGTGCATCGGATATTTCGCTTACGACAATCAAAACTACGTTACTCTTCAAATAAATCGTAATTTTAAATGATCGGCCATTGCTAGTAGTCTTCATCCTAACTATTTATATCATCTGAAACTTGTTGAGGCTGATGAAAGTATAGAATGAGCATTTTCACTTGTAATGAAGCTCAATTTCTCCGTCTTTGCTGAGGAGAAGCCGGTGGCTGCAGTCTTCTAGAACTTTCCATGAGTGGTTGACCCGGAAAGAATTTTGTTAACTCTTGATTGGATGACGTAAATATAGATTAACTTCGCATTGAGAGACAGGAAAAGATAAATAAAACAAGTACTTTATTCGGCGTTCTTGTAAATTAATTGATCGGGATTCGACCAGACCGAACTGAACGCCATCAGCATTTTTTCGAGGCATTCGAGCTTTATGTGCAAATATTTTCATCAAGAGGTTAATTCCTTGATGTTTATGAACCAAAATCGATAGGTTTTAATCCAAGGATTTCATTCAGTCAAACATACTCGCTTCTTCGATCTAGAATAGGGATTGTACGAGATACAGTTTCGGTAGTTTTAAAATTTTCTCAAGGCGCTCAGTCATTACGCTTCGGAGTTTCGTCGTGTACAGTCGACTTTGAAATAGTGTGTTCCCATCTATTGTTTCGGAGATCTATGTTTTCGCGCGATCGAATCGGTTGTGGTTGCAGCCGGCCAAAAACGGACTAAGTCCAATCCTAACACTCTCAACGAAACGGCTAATGGCCCGCTTCAAAAGCTGTGTCGTTCCATGATTGGAAAGAATAGTTCCGACTCCTACATCGAAACCATGGAATCGGATCACTCACCGAAGTTTTACAACCGCAAAATTGACGATGGAGTAATAACCTCAAATCGCTTTGAAACGTTAAGCGACAGTAATCCCGATGATGACCCACCAACTATCAACAGTCTAAACTCCAGGATTAAAAAAGAGAAGATCCCCTTGGTAACTCTCACCGAAAGCAACATACCTTCGAAAGCAGGTGTTTCGATGTTTAATGTCAAAAGAACATCAACCGGAGTTAACGTCTACCTGTACATAGTTGAAGACTACAAAAAAATGATCTCTTTTTTGAAAGAACAAAAAATAAACTTCTTCACCTTCACGCTGGAAGAAGACAAGCTTACCAAAATCGTATTGTCTGGTTTACCGGAAATGAAAATTTCCGATGTAGTGGTTGCACTCAAAGAAGTTGAGGTGACTCCACCCAACATCCTGAAAATGACACTAAAAAAGCAGCAAAACAAAGACCACGCTCTCTATCTTCTCTATTTTCGCAAGGGAAACGTTCAGCTAAATAATCTGCGAAAGATAAAGGCAGTATTCCATTGTATTGTGCAATGGAACTACTATTCGAACAAGACAAAAGCACCAGCTCAATGCCGAAACTGCCAGTGGTTTGAGCACGGTTCTTCAACATGCTTTCGACAACCAAGATGTGTGAAATGTGGAATTCACACAAAACATCCGATTGCCCTTTGACTGCGGATCGAGAGGACCGAAACGCAAGATTGCCTGACGACCAGCTGAAATGCGCAAACTGTGACCAGCATCACACAGCTAATTTCAAGGACTGCGTGAAACGTAAGGCATACATCGAAGCCAGAAATTGCCAGTTACATCAGCACAAGTCGCAGAGGAGCCGACATGTGCCATTCCAAATGCAAAACTCGAGTTTCCCTCAGTTGCGGGGAAGTGGTGGTCGTCCCACGATCGATTCCACGGAGCATCGTGGTCCTTCATTCTCCAGCGTCCTGCAACGAGATTACCAGGTATCCCCCCGTGTCCCCCCCCGTAAGTTCAGCACCAAGGTATGTGCCCGATGATGACCTTTTTTCAGCCAACCAAATAGTTGAAATCGTCAACGAAGTGTTTTCTAAACTTAGTGCTTGCAAAACTAAGCAACAACAAGTAAAAGTAATTTTAGAAATAACAGCTCAATACTGTTTTCCAAACTATGGATAATACAGTCAACTCGATCAAAGTTTCATACTGGAATGGCATTTTTCAAAAAAGTCACTTCTTCAGATTTCTTTCTGCTAATGAAATTGATGTTTCATGCATATGTGAATCTTTTCTTAAGCCTAATTTGTAGTTTAGTTTTAATCACCGCACGTACTTATAATCTTTTTTGATTGATATTTTTCGGTGAGCGCAAGACGAAATAAAATGCTGTTTTTAACGTTTTCGGCCTACTTATCTTTCGGCCATCCTCAGAAAAACTATATTTATTTAATAGAATAAAAGGATGAAATTAATTACAAACTAGTTTATCAATGCACTGCGCACCCGGAGATTGAAACTTACAACTTTTTTGCCGCGTGTTTCCTCAACGGCCGTCTCACGATTTTTAAAATCGACGTCAGCTAATTGCTCCTGGTCAGCCGTCGTCCAGTGATGATGTCATCGAGTGCCTTCCTGATTGGTTCGTCGTCGGTTGTGTTTTGGGTTTGTTCGCTCTCTTAAATTGTGGTGTCTCTCTCAGCTTCTTAATTAGCGCGTTGTATATCGAGGAAATTTCTATTGCGTCTCTCTGTATGTTGACTGCCTTCTCTCCTCTCAATTTTATATGCAGAGTTTCCGCAGTTTTCCTCTTGTTGTCATCGCTCACTTTTTCCAGAATCCTGACATCGTTGTAGTTAAACGTGTAATGGTTTTCCACCGCATGTTGTGTTAGGCCGGTTGTGGAGGCATTCGGTTTAAAACTATATTTGTGATTTTTAATGCGTTTTTCTATAGTTGGGGAGGTTTGTCCACAATATACACGGCCACATTCGCATGGGATTTCGTAAACCACCTGTGTTTGCTTCATTTTTGGGATTTCATCTTTGAGCTTAGAGAAGATGCAATGTTTGATTTTGTTCACGGGTTTTGATGAAGCAATAATGTCGTGTTTCCGTAGTATTTTGCTCACTTTTTGTTCTATCAGTTTCGATTTTGCAGAAGAGATCAGCAAAATTCATGTCGCTCTACACGAACATTCCGTAGTGGAATACGTCACACACTTCTTCCTGCTTTTAATTTGAAAGTTTTAGAAGCCATAGGAGTCAATATTATCACTTCGTCTGGTCCCATTACACTAGTATCTGTTTACAATCCAGGAGCAAACCGAGATAATAGGTCTTTTATTAACGACATAAAAATACTCACGAGGAACAGAAACAGTTTTTTCATTTGTGGTGATCTAAATGCCAGACACCGATTGTGGAACTGTAGTAGAGCCAATAAAGCATTAAAAATGCTTTTTGAAGAGCTTCAGATAGGGTCGTTCATAATCCAGCATCCACCTTCCTCTACCCACATTCCTAGCGATCACAATCGTAGATGTTCAACGCTTGACTTATTGACCTACAACAACTTGATTTAAGTTCCGTAACAGAGTCCTTCGAGGTAGATGACATGATAGAATATTTCACAGAATTAATTGAACAGGCTCATGCACGCAACATTCCTCGCGTAGTTCCAGGCAAATACAAACTTGTTATACCCGATGATATTTTAATGTTAATCAGACTTAGAAACACCAGAAGAAGGCAATGGCAACGTAACAGAAGAGACACATATCTTAAAGCTCAATATGATTATACTAATGCTTTGGTAAAACAGAGTATCGTGAAATTAACAAACGACGCATGGGCTAAGAATCTTTTAGATATGAACAGGGACAGCAATAACCGTACAAAATTATGGAAGTTCACAAAACTTATAAAAACAAACATACTTCTATTCCACCGCTTAAAAAGATGACAAAATTCTACAAACCGATCAAGAGAAATGTGAAGAAATAGCACGCCACTTTGCTAATGCACATTTGACAGCTTTCAATGATGTCAGTTCCATTGAACAAGAAGTTGTTTCAACCGTTGATAATTTTCTGGCAAATAACGTTAATATACGACCGGACCCACGCTTTTTGACTAAACCAAAAGAGATTTCTTCATGGATTAAAAAGATTAAGAACAGTAAATCTCCCGGCATGGACAGCATAAACAATAAATGTTTAAAACGATTGTCTAAAAAGGCCTTAGTGTTCCTGACTTTTATTTTCAACTCGTGTATCAGTCTGAATTATTTTCTCTCAGCATGGAAACATGCTAAGGTGATAGCTATTCCGAAACCAAAGATCACACAATTTCTAAAAACTATCGCCCTATCAGTTTGCTGAGTAGCATAAGCAAGATTTTTGAAAAGGTTTTGCTTGCTCGGGTAAATAAACATATTTCAGATAATGAAATTATACCAAACTTTCAGTTTGGTTTTAGATCTGAACATTCTACGGTTAATCAATTAGATCGGTTGGTTAATACTATCAAAAACAACCGTGATTCTAAAAGATCTACTGAATTTGTTTTATTGGATAACGAAAAAGCATTCGACACAGTTTGGCATAAAGGTCTTCTGTACAAAATGATCGCTCGAAGTTTTCCTTCATTTTTCATTAATCTAATTTGGTCCTTTCTCAAAAATAGAGATTTTGCTGTTTCCGTGGGCGGTAGTCTATCTGATTATTACACGATACATGCAGGTGTCCCACAAGGGAGTGTTTTATCCCCGGTATTATACAATATATTTACCAATGATATTCCAGACTTAGGTGGATGCATAAGATATCCATTTGCAGATGACGTAGCTATTAGCTCCTCATCAACAGACCCTACTGAAGTGACTACAAATTTAAATAATAGCCTGGTTGACTACGCAAATTATTGCAAACGATGGAAAATTGAAATCAATGAGGACAAATGCGAAGCGATTTTCTTCACAAGATGTAGGAGTCAGAATAAGTTGCCATCTAGATATTTGAAAATTAATGGAAATGATATTCCCTGAAAAGATGATGTAAAATATTTGGGATTGAACCTGGATAAAAACTGACGTTTCAAAAACATGTACAATACACTTTAGAAAAATCTGAGAAACTTTTCAAGATCCTTTATTCCTTCATTAATCGTAAATCCAAATTGAGCATTAATAATAAAAAAACTATTGTATAAAGCTGCATTCCGATCAACTTTGATGTATGCCTCTCCTGTGTGGTCAAATTGTGCTTTATATCATCGGAAGAAACTACAAGTGTTTCAGAATAAATGCCTCAAAATTATACACAATCTACCTCATTGGAACGGAACCAATGATCTTCACAGACTCAGTAATATGGAAACTTTAGACCAATTTTGTGATAGACTCAGATCAAACTATAATCAGAGATGTGCCAGATCTACTTTCCCTTTTATAAGGGCCTTGCTTTTGTGAATGCATTAGTTTTTAAGTTTAGTTAGTAGTAGCAGTCCTTAATTTGTAAAATAACAGGGTTTTTTTTTTGAAGTTTTTCCTTGAATTAATATCAATATGAAACGTAAAACTCAAAATTTGCCAAGGCTGATAAAGAATAACTTAATGAAGAAAGGTGAAAACCAAACTCATTATGTGTAGCATTTAGAATTGATTGTATGTATCATGAAAAATTACGATGAAAATAAACGAATTATGTATGTATCAAGGCGCTCAGTTCGGTCTGGTCGAAGCCCGGCAAATTGTCTTATACATTTATACTTTTCGATTCTTAAAAAAACGTTTATTCACAGTGTGCTTTTATTTGAACCCTAAGAGTTGAGCGAATAACGATTTGCATTTGTTTTGATATTTTAAATGCGGATACAACAAAGTGGTTTTTATTTTCCAGATGAATTTAGTTGTGTTAATTTATATCATTTTAAAAGCACGTTTTTCTCAATTTTGGGTGATAATCCTTTCAAAACAGGTTATGCTATCTCAAAAAGAGGTAAACAAGATAAAGCGTGTATACGTTCTTCTCGATTGTCAAATCATCTGTCACTAAGTTTTATCATACCTACATCCAATGTTCCAATAAAACAGTTTTTCAACTTGGCTTGAACGCTAGTTTCAAAAGCACATTGAGCGCATTATTAAAACTGGTACCAAAGCTCTTATAAAATCAGGAAAGTATGTGTTTTATTGAATCTTTAGTAATACTTTTGCAACTTTTTTACAACACTCTTAAGATAGTATTTTAATCCAGTTTTAGCCAAACTTTTAGGGCTCTTTTAAAACACACGATAAATGAAGCATTTCCTATGTTTCAATAAAACCGTTTTAAAAATTGGATGCCATCGAAAAGTCGAAACAATATTAAAACTCAAAAAGGCAAATTTGCTTGATAAGTGTTTCTTGAGGAAGTTAACCTAAATTTAACTGATAAAAAAAAGGTTTATTTTCAGCCGCGCATCTTTTACGATTATAGACATTTCTTTTTTTTTAACAAGCTAGGCATCAGGGCGGAACGTCACAAGAAAGTCTTGGGGAAAGAAAGATGCGTTGGCTGCGCTAGATCTGGTACCTCGTTTTAAATACGGTGACAAGTATGCTTATCAATTAAATTTAATCCCTTTGCAATGTTTCACAATTTAAATGTTTTATTTATTTCTCTGATTCTTCGCTACTATCATCAGGAATGGATTCGGTTAAATGTATCTGAAATTATTGAGTTGAGAATTGAGCTCTTATCTTTCTAATTGACCGTCGTTAAAGATCTTACGGATTTTTTCTGATGAAAATAATCAATTGTGAAAACGATTTATTTACATAGGTTTATGAATAAAAACATATTTAATGAATTATGAAGGTGAATCAAAAAAACAGCACAATTTACCATTTTGCTTGGCGAATGAAAAAAATGTAAGATCTACCTTTAGTGTAGAATCTACTACAGTGAAAATTTGAATGGTAAAATTCAACTCGAATGAATGGTGGAAAAAAATCCACTCTAGTTGTCGGTAAATTTATTTAATTAATTATAATAATAATTTTGTATGTAGGTAACTTTGGATTTTTTATTGCGAAAACAAAAAATTGCTTATGTTTTAAATGTTTCTCCAATTTTTTTTAAATTAAAAGGACAAAAAAGTCCTGCTCACCGAAACTGGACACTTTAGATTCATCAATTGGATAAAAGTTTTAAAAAATCTACTCAGTGGATCTGAACAGCTCCAGTTGGCTGATTTTTAAAGACTAATTTATTTTGAGGATGGACCTTTGAGTGTTGGACAAACTTTAAGTGTGAGGTATCCGAATGAAGCACGTGGAGTTCGTCTTGTGCAGCAAGCTTTTGATGTCACCAAAATTTAAAATTGCTTCGACTTGTATCAGTCCAACATTCTATTCGAATAACATACAAACATTCCAGATGGATGCTTGTTCCTTTCTTTGTTATGCGAGCTTTTTACTACCCAAAAGGATTGGAAATATGCTATGTTCCCCAAACTATTTTAACATTCCTCCTGCCGACCGGTTGTTCCAGGACAATCAGCTTATCTTAATTCAATTCCAACAAATTCAAAGTAGGTCAACCACCCAATAAAGTGCTTATTTATGCACATTCACCCTCTAATGCTTCGTGGAAAAACAATGCTAACGACAACATAATGGCATCCCATTACGAAAACCAAAATTCCGACGCCTTGTATTCATGACAGCGAGACACACCGCCATGGAATCGGACCAGTGAAATATGTGTGTGGTGCTCCTGTCCCTGTAAGTGTGTATGTGTATGTGTGTGTGTGTGTGTGTGTGTGTGTATTACTGTTGGTTTTTCTATTCCGTTCGCCTGACAAACTGAAAGAAGCAATCCTTTGCCCGTGTATTTGTGAGTGTGTGCGTTCTTTCTCTCTCTCTCTCGTTTGTGTCTCCTTTAGTGTTTAGCATTCAGCGTAATGCCATCTTGCGTTTTATGTCCCGCTGGGTGGAAAACAGTTCTAAACAATAAAAAAGACCCCTGGAAACATTTCACCACGACTGCGATTTTTATTTCTGTACAGCGCCAACCAAATTTTTCCCGAATTTTGGTCGCTCGGAAAACGACGCGTGGCGTTACTTTGAACTGAGCTACAATCAGCGATGAAAATATGTGTTAGAAAAAATAAAACATTTTCATTCAATCTAAGATAGCTTCATCACGATAGACAATACAATCGAATCTCTCATGCTACTGCAATCCCTAGTATGTATTATCAATAATCTAAGAAAAAAAGAAGTTTGTAACATCCAATGATATTCAAATGTAACTTTCTTTTTTTTCAGATTTTGAAACCAAAGCTGCTGTTTCTGATCGTGGTTTTTCTCAGAAAACTGCTCGGAACACTTGATATTTAATGGATTAAGGGGGGGGGGGGGGTGGGGGGGGGGGGGTAGGGTCTAACGGGTAAAAATATACACCATTTTCGCGATTTTTTTTTCTAAAGCTATCGTTCAAACAAATGTATTCAAATTTTTTGCATTATACAAAGCATTGTTAAAAGAACATTTAGTAATTTTTTCGTATTAAAAATATTGAAAAATGAACCGGTGACGGAGCACTTTCGATGATGCCTTTTAGAAAACAGGATTTGCGGTGGACACTGTATCTCAGCACAGAATCATCTGAAATCAAAAAGTCCGAGCAAAATATTGTTAATAGATGTTTTTCTGGACCCCAACGTTTTTATTTAACTTAAAAAATTTTTTATGAATTTTTTGTGGCTGTTTTAAGTAAAAACTACGGATTTTCACGAAAAAATCCGCCATTTTTTTATCTGTAAAATCTCTCCAAATTAAAAAAAATAAAAAAGAAAAACGTTGGGGTCTGGTATTTTATATGTAGAAAATATGTTCCAAATTTGAAAAGAATCGGATAAGTAGTTTTCAAATGACGATGTCCACGGACTTTAAAAATGTGCTTTCGAGAAAAACGCGTTTGAAGTTTCTGCTCTTGCTTTCTTGCAGTATTATGTAGGAGGAGATAAAGGCCTATAATTTCTACAGTTTTGCTTCAATTGACTTGAAAATTTGACACAACATTCTTGAAATGTTTTGCAATAAGAAAATAAAAAAATTAAAAAATCGATTTTTTGAAAATGTTAGACCCTACCCCCCCCTTAAAAAAACAAAACAAACATTAAGTAAGGTCTGGATTGATTTAAAGTTATCATAAAGAAATAATTACTTGTACGATTATCAGCAAATTTGACCAACTAGACTTTGACCTTCAACATATGATTTGCTCATACAAATACTGAAATTTAAACAGAAAAAAAAATTATCCAGAAACATTTCAATGACAGTTTTTTTGAACTACTTTTTTATGGGGTTTTATTTAATTTATTCTAAAAACTTTTTACATCAGTTTGCAAGAGTATTTAAAAATACGAAAGTGAAAAACATCGTTCAATCTTGCAATTAAACACATCACAATTCATTAAATTCATCGCTTCCTTGATTTTGTATGGATAAGAATGAAAACCTTGCCCGAAAAGTTTTTGAAATATTTGGTTCGAAATAAAGGAAAACATAATAAAAAATCGGTCAAACGCGTATTCAGTCGTTTCAAAGTCAACTCAACGATCAAGGGGAATATTTGATTAATGATCTGAAGTTTAAATTTTTTTTTTTTGATGAATTTAATCACTATGCTTTAATCAAACTTACACATTGTCAACGGTGTATTAGGGGAGAAAACCTTATTTTCGCAAAATTTCCATCGCTAATTTTTTGCTTTTCAATTTTCATTTGATCCCAAATTCAAAACAATCCCCGCGAATCTAGAACATATTATTTATTTGGAAGATTTTTAACCTATTCAATGGTTAATTCATGGATTCATTGGAAAATTCCCTGGCTTCAACTTTGAAGAAGACATTAAAGTGATACAAAATATCTTTATCCATCTTTTCTTTCATTGGTGCTTTTTGAAGGTTGTCATACTTTTTACTGTTCATGGATTGATCAAGCTTGGACTCGGTTAACACAAGAATATTTAAGTGTCATATATAAAACCAAAAAAATCAACCTTTTGTTCATGTTCGATTGCGTAAATTAGCGTGTGAGATGCATTCTTGTATGTTTAAATGTAGATGAATTTGAGTCTTCTTTTGTTGATTTTTTTAATATAAAAAATGATTATTAAAAGATCTCCATTATATGATCAAATTTTTAGTGATTGTTTTCATTTAATACAATTATTTGAAAGTTATTTCTCAAATTACTTTTTTTTGGTTGACTGGAATTGAATTTGTTATTTTCTTTTCTATAAGTGTTTCATTAAATCAAATATATGCAAAAATATTTTTTACGAATTTCCTAGATAATACGCGGGTTTTTATTTTAGATATTATTCAATGTGAAACGTAGCTAATATCATGAAAAAATATAACAACACTCCTCAGATTTAGTCGCATCATGAATAGAATTTATTAAAGTGGCTCAAAATACGAAATAAATTTTTTCTACATTTATTTTCCAAGATATTGAATAAACTCGAGCAATATAACAGCTCAAAGTATGAAATGTGTAACAACATTTTCAACTGAAGCAGAAGCATTATTGTTTTCAGAATTAAACCCAATAAATGCTCTTTACTTAAGGTTCTTATCAAATTTATGTTACATATTGATTTTTTTAATGTAAATAGCCAGCGGCTTTAGCGTAGTGGTTAAAGCTCAAGCCTTCTACGCCAAGGTTCATGAGATTGAATCCTGGTCATGGCATACATAGTACACTTTCTGTGGTCTAATGGTTTTAGCATTTGTAAGATGCTAGCCATTATAACTTCGAAAGATGTACGCTTAGAGTTAAGGAAAGAAGATCTGTTCAATGGAAGTTTCACTGAGATCCTAAGTGTGTGTGCTCGTTTTAAAAAAAACAACCATCCTTAACATGCCGACACTCTAAAGTCAATAACAAGTCATTAGGATACTGTTCCTGGACTTGGTAGAATCAGCGATGAGAAGTTTTATTAGATACTAGCTGATCCCATACGAACTCCGTTTCGCATTTAATTTAGAATATGTCAAGAAAAGTTTGAATGATTGTCAATAGCCAGGCATTTTCAGATGTGCATTGTTAGGCAATAATTACAAAAATGTTGAACACGTAATATGGACGATCATTTTTTTCTGTCGTCTGCTACTAAATTTGAAATCAGGAATCAATTGACCGTGCCAAAAAACCCCCGTATATGAATTTTCGTCTCGATGCGATACAAAATTATTGCAAAAACAAATTTATCAGTTAATATCGAAGATCCCCTTATTGTCGTTTTATTCAAATATTGAAATCAGAAATCAATTGACCGTCGCAACCCCCGTGTATAAATTTCGACTCGATCGTTGCTTAAAAACGGAATAATTGCCAAAAATTAAACCCCTTTCGGTAGCCTCTTTTACATAATAACGTCAACATAATTGGAATCAATTATTCGTACTTAATAATTCCTATGTGCAAATTTTCACTTCGATCCAATGTATAATAACCTCAAAATCACAAAAATATTGAAAAGGTAACATGGACGACCCCTTTTGTCGGTCCTTTACACTGAATTAGATGCCTAAAATCGATTGCACGTCATTAAAAACTCTCGTGTACCAATTTACATCTGAATCCGATGTATAATAACGTCAATATCACAAAAATTGTGAAAAGTTCATATGGACGATCCCTTTTGCTGGCTACTCACACAAAATTTGAAATCTGAAATCGATTGCCCGTCCCTAAAAACTCTCGTGTATCAATTTTCATTTGAATCCGATGTATAATAACGTCAATATACAGAGAGGGGCAAAATAAAGTGTCCAAATTATTTTTTTCAATTTCTTTTATTTTTCTGGTTAAAATTCAACGAAAATGCATCGCAATCATTTGTTAAATATTGTTCATTAGGTTCTTTTCAATTTTTGTTAATGTTGCGCTGTTAAAAAAAAGTTTTTCTGATAGAAAAAAAAAAACAGTTAATATTCCAAAAAAACAGGGGCAAAATAAAGTGTCCAGATCGGTACAGCTTCAAATTGATTCAAACTGAAGGCAAATAAGAACGATTTAATAATGGGTATGGCCTCCTTCGGCCTTCAACACCTCCTACAAGTGCTTCGGTATACTTTCAACAAGGTTGTGCAAGTGTTGTGGGTCGAGTTCCTCCCACGCATGCTCCATGGCATCAAAATAAGTATTTTTAATTTGTCACACCAGTCTTATCAATCAGAGCATCGGGGAAGGCCCACAGATTTTCGATGGGGTTCAGATCAGTACTTTGTGGGGGCCATTCAAGGGGTTTGATGCGACAGGAACGGGAAATGACTTCATCAGATTGGCCGTATGCTTCGGATCGTTATTCTGCTGTAAAACGAAGCGCTCTTCGAGGCCCGTCTTGATGAGGTAGACCTCGAGGTTTTCCCGCAGGATATTAGAATATGACTCAGCTATCATGATTCCGTCAATTTTTACCAAATTGCCTACCCCACCCCAAGAAAAGCACCCCCACACCATCACATTACCTCCTCCGTGCTTGACTGTTCCTTGGATAAGGCGATCTTGGAGCTCCTCATCCGACTTGCGCCACATATGATCCCGCTTCTTCCGGTTGAATAGCTCGAATTTGGATTTGTCGGCCCACAACAATGTTTTCCAGTACTCGAGCCGTTTATCAGCATGTTCCTTGACGAACTTGAGCCGCTTAGCCCTGTTCACCTGGCTGATGAAAGGCCTTCTCACTGCGATCTTTCTATGGTACTCCTTTGCATGGATGCGGCGACGGACAGTACAACGCAATACCGAAAATTGGAGCTCTTCCTGTATCTGCCGGATCGTTATTATTGCGTTTTTCTTCACTTCAAGAATGATTTTCTTGTCCGTTCTGGCATCTGTCTTGAGCTTCAGTCCTCTTTCTGGGCGATCCATCTCCGATCCGTACGTTTTCATCTTCTTCATGATTTTTTATACCGCTGTCTTGCTGATTTCGTATTGCTTGGCCACTTCCCGGTGCGTTTGACCATTATTCACATCACGAACAACCAGTTTCCGGATGGACAACGGAATGGAACCAGAAATTTATGCGTTCTCCATATTTTACAACTTATTCGAATGTAGACACCTGTTTGAATACTCCAGAGCCAAGCCAGTTGTTTATGAATCGTCAAAATACACAAAACAAACAAATTCGAGGGGCCTCGCGATGGAAACTTATCGAAATAATATTGATTTTTGAGTTGGACACTTTATTTTGCCCCTGTTTTTTTGGAATATTAAGTGTTTTTTTTTCTATCAGAAAAACTTTTTTTTTTAACAGCGCAACATTAACAAAAATTGAAAAGAACATAAGGAACAATATTTAAAAAATGATTGCGATGCGTTTTCGTAGAATTTTAACCAGAAAAATAAAAGAAAAGATAAAAAAATAATTTGGACACTTTATTTTGCCCCTCACTGTAGCAAAAATAGCGAAAAGTTAATATGGACGACCCGTTTTGTTGGCCTGTAACACAAAATTTAAAACCTGAAATCGATTGCCTGTCCCTAAAAACTCTCGTGTATCAATTTTAACTGAATCCGATTTACAATAACGTCAATATTGCAAAAACATTGAAAAGTTCATATGGACGACCCCTTTTGTCGAACCCTGACCTAAAATGCAATACCTGAAATCAATTGCTCATCTCTCAAACCCCCACGTGCAAATTTTCATCACAATCCGACAAAAATTAACGTCAATATCGCCAAAACAATATTTGTCTTGTACGGACGACCCCCTTCAAAAGGGGTCATCCGAAAATCTGAAAACATTTTTCATCATTCCTGGTTCTAATGAGCATATATATATATATATATATATATATATATATATATATATATATATATATATATATATATATATATATATATATATATATATATATATATATATATATATATATATATATATATATATATATATATATATATATATATATATATATATATATATATATGTATATATATATATATATATATATATATATATATATATATATATATATATATATATATATATATATATATATATATATATATATAATTATCATACTGATTGCAACACCACAAATCTTTTTTCTAAATTTGCATCACTTTGCTGTCTTCTACAAAGTTGTAGCCAGGGAATTTTCCCATATGATCATGTCAATGATGTATAAGGTAGGAGTAACGCTCAAGATAAGACATGTGTTTTAACAGTGGTTATTATGATTTTGCCTTTGAATAAACCATTGAACAGGTTAAAAAATCTTCTGAAAAAAATTTGTAGATCACCTCATGGATGATTCCAAATTTAAGGCTCAAATTAAAGGGGAAAGTCTCTGCTTTCGAATGATGCAAAAATAAGCGATGCTTTTTTCGATAAATAAAATTGTACAATCAGAGACACCGCGTGTGTAGTTATTAATATTTTTTTAACAAAATTGTGTAAAATTTTAACTATGACATTCCGTGTTTGAAATATCAGTTATTGCGTTAACACATGCAAAATTAAGTTTTTGTGATAAACATTCACCGCCCCCTCCACCCCACAGCTCAGTTGAATGCGTTCAAGTCGTTCGAGCTAATGGTTCCAAGTTCGAGCCCAACAGTAAATCTCGAACACAGTTGCACCGCAAAGGTTTTCGAATGACGATCCACCAACTGAATCGTTAATAAAAGTCGCAAATGATATTTAAATGTTAAAATAACTTCAACCGAAACAAAAACGAAACCTTTTTCTTAATCCATCTGTACGGAGCCACGCTTTAGTCCTTCAGGTTGAGTTCAACGAATTGATTTGTTAAATTCAAGAAGATTACAAACTATGAGTTCCGATTCTTGTAATATCCCAGAATCAATTCATTTTTTTAAGTGAGTAGAGGTAGAAAATGTTTGAATGAAGGTTATTTTGTAATGAATTTTTTTTCGAAAAAACTTGTATAAAAATATCTATGTTTTAACAAAATATCTTCTTTTAAAGCTGTAATTGAATTTTTCAAAATGTTGACAGTATTTTTGTTACATGTTTTAAGTTTGTGTTTAGAGTTATTTTCTTTTCACATGTCACAAAGAGCAAGAAAACATCAATTTGATTGGTTTAAAGCTTTTAAAATAGATTCCAGCACGATACTCTATGGAGCCTCTACTGAAAATTTATCATCTGTCTCTTTTTTATGTTCTTGTACCACAGGCTAATAGCCTTCGGAATCGCTATAAATTGGCAACGCAACATTGAGTAGAATATCTGTATTTCATATTAATATAACCCCTGTGTGCATTGCATTACATCCAAATTGAAATCAAAATGGAATAAGTATTGTTTAAAAAATTCATTTTTTTTCTTTTCTTAAACTAAATTGATTTTGTTTTCCTGACATACGATGCTCTAAATATGAGCCTTTTTGTAAAATTTAACATAAAGCTGGTTTAAACAATCCCTTTCCCCTTCCAAGTTGATCCAGAAATACCAAGCGAAATGTTCTGATCTATAATCAAAATTTTAAATTCTTTATTAAATATTGATAAACGTTTGAAATGAATCAAGAGTTACAATCTCGACACAGAATTAAGGCCTCATCTTCGAAATCTTATCACATATCTTCATTGTACAACAGTTTAAAAAAAAAATCATATTTTTATAGCAGTTTGGTCCCGAATATCAAATTTAAAAAAGATTAGGCTTGTCAGATTGTTAGGATTTTGCTGGATTTTTCTTTTAATTGGAATTATGAATTATTCGTCCAAAACAAAATTTTTAACAAAATCTTATCAAAACAATCATGAACTTTTGGGTAGCTTAAATATAATTCAAATTGACTGATGTGTTTTGGTTGGATCTAGGAGAAAATTTTGAATTCAAAATCCGGATTTTGCATTCATTTTAAAATAAAATATTCCTTTTTTGCCCGGATCGGTACTTTGAGAAAATATATATCTTAGGCTTAAGCTAGAATCATTCCAGATTTTGTAGTCATAATTTTTTTTTATAAAAATTCAAATTCAAGGCCTACAATCAAATTTCGGATACTGTATCCCGGGTTTTGTTCTTGATTTGCAGTTTGAATCATTGTTAAGACAAAATTCTGAATCTTGGTCACGAAATTATTTTAAACTACAAACCATTTTTAGCATTTGGTTTTCAAATTTTTATCCCTGATTCTTCCAATTTAAACTTGCAATTATTCGCAATTTAAATTAGGTTCACTAATGGAATAACGAAAAAAAAATTGGAGGAAGAATTAATATTCAAAACCAACAATTGAAATTAGTTATTCTCAATTAGTTATTTCTCAGGTTATTTATTTCAAATAGGTTATTTCTCAGATAAGCCAAACTTGATTGATTACTCACATTCACTTTGAACTATGGAATCCAAAATAATATTTCAGGAATGGGAAATTTAGATTCAAAAATTATTTTCAAACCCGGGACTCAAATTTTCAATTAAGGTTGAAAATGCAGAATTCATATTTAAGTCTGGCTTGCACTTCCCGTGAAAATGTGAGAGGAAAAATCTTATTTTGACAATAAATAAAAAAAAATGCGACACAATTATTGTGTGTAACATGGTGGAATCGATGGGAAATGGTTTAAAAATGAAAGTTCATTTGGTCTTGTTGTCCAAAACCTTCTACAACAATTTTAATTCCGATTCCGATTACGATTTTCGCCTGTGTACTTTTAATCCCATTTTTTCCAAAATTTAGAATTCACGCGATTTTCAGATAATTACGAAGTAGGAGAGAATGAACAAAATTATCAAAAATTCCATTTAAGATAAAAGAATATTTTGTAATAATTGTTACCCCTAAATGTATGCAGCAAATTATCACTCTTTTCTTAAAAAAAATTTTGACAGAAAAAAATGTAAAATTCAATTAGAACAAAACCAAAAATTACTGCAATTGGTGCTTTATGCGTCATGACATCGCAAATGTATCAAAAACTATAATTTTTCAAACGTTTTCATTTGATTTTTCATTAATTACTGAGTTTGTTGCAACTTACCCTATTTCCTTAGTAGGGTGAAAATCGCATGTTTTTGTAAATTTAAAAATAACTGGTTAAACCAATAATTTTTCTGACTATGTCAATTTGGTGTGCCATCAACCTTAAAACTTTTGACGTACAAGAGGTATGATTATATGTAAGCATTAAGATTTTAGAAGCCATTGAAGTTGAAAATTGTTGCATGTTGCCCCAGTTGACGGTACCCTTTTTCAAACCAATTCCAGCGTTTGAATCCTATTCCATGTCTGCTCCTGACTTGGTTCCAAGCATATTGAAGTATGTATTGGCTGGTTGAATTGTATAAAATGTAATGATTTGCAAGATTCCGCTCCTTTAAAAAAAAAACACAAAAATTTTTTAAAACGGAAACTTTGGTTTTCTCTGTTTTTTAAAGCCCAAAAAGTGAAATCTGTTAACACAAAAAGTGAAATCTTGCATGTACCCTTCGCAACCTACGATCTATGCTAACCGATTATACTTTAAGTTCAATCCTATCATGGTTTAATTTCGTTATTTTCAGATTTTGCTGGCAGAAATTCTATTAAAAACGCTTTTAAGGAGCTCAAAAATAATCAAATTTTGTTAATTTCGAAACAGATGTATGCACTAAATTGCTCTCAGTTTTTTTTAAAAGAGAAGTATTGGATAAAAAAGTAGCATAAATTGAAGGAGGAAAATGTGTCCACCTAAAATTTAAATTAGAAGAAGTTGGAAAAACTGATCAAAATCGTGACTGAAAAAAGTGTGCGTCATCCGATAGGGGGTACCAAGAATAAAGTAAAAAAAAATTTAAAAAAACCGATATTTTTTTTCAAATTTTGTTATGAATTTTCGTAAGATAACCTTCATTTTCTTTATAGAAAGTATTCGATCGGACGATTGGTTTTCTAGATACACGCATTCATAACTGTCCTATTTCTAAAAGAACTATGTAAGCTTTATTAAAAAACAGATCTCAAATTTTTGATATGATCGTTTCTATCGATTTTACATAAGAAGTTTGAGTCAGTTAATGAAGTTCTCGATTTTTTTAAATATTTTTTTTTATTTTATGTAATTATCAAACTTTGTAAAATCAAAACTCAATGCTTGTATGTATCACTTAAAATTGGGTCTTTTTTAATTTACTGCGTTGCATTCAGTTGTCGTTCCGAGAAACTTATGAAATTTATACGTTTCGATCTGTAAGGTTTGATAATATGAAATTTATGGCAGGATTAGTACACGCATTTTAAACTTATCCAAGATAGAACGCGAGAGGGGTTAAAATAATTCTGCACAACCATGCAGAAAACCCTATATGGTCATGAAGAATGGCCAAGGCTTTCAAAAAACCCGATATCGATAAATCCCGGCCATTTTACCTTGCTTACCTTTAAAGGAATGTTCCAGATAGGTTCAAATTAGTTTTTGCGGATAAGTTTTCCTGGAAGTATATGGGTTGGCAAGTAAAATTGAACAGTGATTTTTTTATTTTGTCACGATCAAATAAAAAATTGGCGTGAATTAAACTAAACTGCTAACTTTCCTAGAGTATTTTTTAAAGTTTTTAATAGATAAAAACGGATTGAATATTTGAATAATGTTTTCGTACACAAGTGATCGAGATCTTAAAAATAAATCAACTATTCAAAGAAGATTTTTGAATATTCCACTATGAAAATAACATTCACAAACACCCTTAACACTTTCGAATAAATTTGAAAACACTTTAGGATTCTTAAAGGATTTTGAATAGTGAGATAAAATCGAAAAAAAAACCACGAAAAAATTGTTAATTTGGCTGTTCAAAGAAAACCAAAGCAGCCATATATAGGCAAGTTTACTAGAAGAGATATCTTCAGGAGATCGCTATGCATTTTATTCAGTGATACGAAACCTCTGTGAGGTTCAAGCACGATCTTGCTAGTTGCCGCTACACCTTGGATTTGTAATGCTACCAGAAGAATAGTTTTGATGTTTTGGGAAAAAGTTTAAATACACCATTCTAACCACACTTCGCTCCATCGCAAGATGTTGGGCAATAATCAAGCGTTAATTGGAAAAAGGTTTCAAATCAACCAGTTCATTATCTGGTATGGCAAAATGGTGGAAAATTTTTTCGATACGGTTGATGTTACATTTGTGCAGAAATCGATGGGAGGTACTAAACAAAAATATCGATAACCCATCAAAACAGAAAAATTGTTTCTGTATTTTTCCCTAGAAGTTATAATCAAAAACCCTTCGAAAACATATATTTTCACCAATTATGTACGTTATACCCTCATGCAGAAATTGAAAATTGTATGTGACCCGATTCTTAGTAGTACAAGCTTTATTATTAAAAAATTCCATGAAATGATTTTTTTCCCCATTTTCAACGTACAGACCAATATCAAATTATCTCCACGCTACGGTACTCAGGGAACGGGTTTATGATTGGCCGGAATGGGTTTTGTCCTTACTTTCTCCAATCCGCTGCTGCTGACCAGAATCGTTTCAGCACAAATCTCTGTTTTCCCATCTTTTTCTTCCAATTCCCTACCCTTACCCGGTCTGATTTTGGTTTTCTCATTTCCCCGACAACAAACAACAAATCCAACTGGGGTGGGTCTGCCCCATCCTCGAAAAAAAACCTTGACATCGGAAGCTGGTGTGTTTACGACCGTCCGTCCAGCATTAGCATAATAATCATTTCAGGCAATGGAGCAAAAGTGAAAAAAGCCTGAAACCTATATTGGTCGACGCCGGAAGTAAACCGTGAAATTGTGAAAGGCCTCAGCCCACCCTGGTCCCCAGTCAAAGCTCTCTTTCTTTGACAGTTCCCTGTCAAACAAATCAAACGTTCGACCGATGGAGTAATATGAAGAAGATGAAGACGGAAAAAACGATAAATGGCAGTTGACATTTCTTTTTCGATGGAATTCCTAGAAAACTTTAAAGGTAGGTATTTTTCTTAGAAGGAAAATAACGTCAAAATAGAAGTATTTTTTCTTATTAAATTTACATATATTGCGTTGTACTAACAAATTTAGGCTTTATTCGCTCAACTTAACGATCACACATTTGACAGGATAAACGTTCGGTGTTCACTTCCATCTGTACCGTTGAGCCGTCAACACGTACGCCGGAGCATCGTATCGTTGCTGTGTACCTGCAGGAACATTTTACATTATTTATTTTTTCCTTACCTGTATTTCAATCAGCACTTTTCAGTGCTAAAATTATTTTCATTTTCTTTTATTCATATTTTCTCTTTTCTTTCCAGCATGGGGAAGTCTTCGGCCGGCTCAAGGGCCGGAAGAAAACGGATTGCTGAACCTAATCCAGGGCCATCTGCCAAAAAAGTTGAAATTTCCAATTCATTCGATGTCCTTCATAACATCGGTGATGAGGAAATATTCATATTTAATTCTGATAAGAGTACTAAGAAACCTTCTTCTTCTTCTTATACTCTTAAAAACGAAAAGATTCCACCAATAACGGTCACGATTCCTGATTTCAATGCCTTTCGAAAAGAAATCGTCACTTCCGTCAAGGATGTGAAGATTTCTTTTCAGATCGGTCGAAGGGGAACTGCTCGTATATTGGCGGAATCTTTTAATGATTTTCAAAAGGTTTTAAATTATTTGAATAATAAAAAACACCAATTTTTTACGTACGACACTAGAAGTGATCGTCCATTTAAAGTTGTACTTCGTGGTCTCACTGGCGATCAGACACCGGATGAGATCACAGCTGAATTAAATTCTTTGTTAGGTTTTTCTCCAATTCAAGTAATTCAAATGAGGAAAAGAACCAACACGAATAATATCAGTAGTGTTGGTTTTGCTCCTGAACTTTATTTGATCCATTTTAAAAAGGATCAGGTTAATAATTTGCAAATTCTTGAAAAGGCTCGTCTTATGTTTCATTGTCGAGTCAAATTCGAACCTTTTCGTAAATCTTCTACCAATTTTCTTCAAAATATTACGCAATGTCGTCGTTGTCAAGCTTTTTGTCATGGCACTAAAAATTGTAGAATGAATGCCAGATGCATGTTTTGCGGCTCATTCGATCATGAAAAATCTAAATGCCTTTTTGGTGGTGATAAGCCAAAAACAGAATTTTTTAAGTGTGCAAATTGCGCAGGTAATCATTCCTCGAATTCGCTAGACTGTCCCATCAGGGCAAAAATTATTGCTTCTAGGAAAAATCCCAAAGTTTCCAGAAAAGTTTCTTCTCCTCCTTCCTCTTTTTCGTCTTCACACGTCGGGCCGGCAAACAACCTGCCTGTTCGCATTCAGCCTCGGCCTACATTGGAATCACGGCTGGGTAATACCCGAAGTGATTTTAATGTTACCTGGGCTGATTCTGCGCCCCAGACTCGTTGTTTATCGTTCTCAGAGGTGGTTGAAAATGGGTTGCCCTCTTCAGGTTTAACTAATAAAAATGGGAAAAAACCAAGTCTCAACGTTCATGCGAAGGCTTGGGAAAATCCCCGAAATTCAAATACTTTTTCTTCTCCTTCCTCTTCTGATTCTAACAATTTTGTTGATTTGGGTGAGATTACTGAGGAAAAATTAAAATTTTTGCATCAAAATTTAATGGAAATGATGCAACTTATGTTGAAAGCAAATTCAATGTTTGAAGCTTTCCAAACTTCTTTTAATTGTGCTAACAAAATTATTATGACTTTACGATTCCCTCATGGATCCAAATAGATGTTTAAATATTATGAATTGGAACGCTAGATCTTTGCTGGCTAACCAAGATGAGTTCTTTTTATTTTTGAAAACCCAAAACATACATATTGCTGCCATCACTGAAACTTTTTTAAAGCCAGACAATAACTTGAAAAGCAATGCTTTCTTTAAAATTTTACGAAATGATCGACTTGATCGACAAGGTGGGGGTGTAGCTATTGTCATCAATAGTCGTCTCAAATTTAGACTTCTTCCTTCTTTCAATACAAAAGTCTTAGAAACAATTGGAATTGAATTAGAAACTTCTATGGGAAAATTATAATTGTTGCCGCATATTTGCCTTTTCAATGTAGCGGTGAACAGAAAATTTTTTGAAGGGAGATTTACAAAACTCACCAGAAATAAATCTAAATTTTTTATTATTGGTGACTTTAATGCAAAACACCGATCTTGGAATAATATTTCATCAATTCAAATGGGAATATTTTGTTAATGACTGCTCTGCTCTGCAGGTTATTATACTGTTGAATATCCTAATGGGCATACTTGTTTTTCTTCAATTAGAAATCCCTCCACAATTGATTTGGTTCTAACGGATTTAGGCGAGCATTGTAGTCAATTAGTTACTCATGCGGACCTCGATTCAGACCACCTTCCAGTAACATTTTCTTTATCCCAAAGTCCCATTGAAAACCCTTTAAAATCAACTTTTAACTTTCAAAAGGCTAACTGGGAGCGATATATGAATTTTATTGAACGTAATTTAGATGTAAACGTTCCACTGAATTCAATAGAAGATATTGATTTGGCTGTAGAAAATTTGACAACTGCAATAGTCAATGCTAAAGCCGCTTCAATACCTAAAGTTAAACATAAATTCAATCAACCTTTAATTGATGATGATCTTCAGTTTTTGATACGACTGAAAAACATTCGTCGACGCCAATATCAACGTACTAGAGATCCTTATTTGAAATTAATTTATTGCGACCTTCAAAAAGAGATCAAACGTCGTTTAAATTTCATTCGTAATGAAAATTTTGCTAAAGCAGTAGAGGACATAAAACCCTACTCAAAGCCATTTTGGAAATTAACTAAAATTTTGAAAAAGCCCCAGAAGCCAATTCCTACTTTGAAAGATGGGGATAAACTTCTTTTAACTAATTCAGAAAAGGCTCAAAAATTAGCCCAACAATTTGAGTCTGCTCATGATTTTAATTTAAACGTTGTAAGTCCAATTGATGCTCAAATTTCCCTAGAATTTGATGATATTCTTTCTAAGCAAAATGTGTTTGAAAGTTCTTGTGAGACAAATATTGATGAACTTAAATTGATTTTCAAAAAATTTAAAAATATGAAAGCTCCAGGGGAAGATGGGATTTTCTATATTCTTCTTAAAAAGTTGCCTGAAAGCACTTTAAATTTTTTAGTTAAAATTTTCAACAAATGTTTTCACTTGGCCTATTTTCCCAATAAATGGAAAAATGCCAAAGTAACTCCAATTTTGAAACCTGGAAAAAGTGCTTCAGAGCCTTCAAGTTATCGACCAATTAGTTTGCTTCCATCTTTAAGTAAACTATTTGAGAGAGTTATTTTGAATAGAATGATGATTCACATTAATCAGAATTCTATTTTCCCTGATGAACAATTTGGTTTTCGTCATGGACATTCTACTACACATCAACTTTTGAGTGTAACTAATATGATTAACGCTAGCAAATCTGAAGGTTATTCAACTGGTGTTGCTCTTCTTGATATTGAAAAAGCTTTTGACAGTGTTTGGCACAAAGGTTTAGTAGCTAAATTAGCTCGATTTGATTTTCCTGTATATCTCACCAAAATTATTCAAAATTATTTGACTAGCCGAACCTTACAAGTAAGCTTTCAAAATTCATGCTCTGAAAGGACACCCATTAGAGCTGGTGTCCCTCAAGGCAGTATACTTGGGCCAATTTTATACAATATTTTTACTTCTGATCTTCCTGATGTACCAGAAGGAAAAGGTAGAAGATTATTTGCTGATGATACTTTGCTTTCAGCAAAAGGTCGAAATTTACGGGTGGTACGCAGTAGATTGCAACAAAATTTAAATTCCTTTTTGAATTACTTGAAAATGTGGAAAATTTCTCCTAACGCTTCCAAAACTCAACTTATTTTATTTCCCCATAAGCCAAGAGCAAATTTTTTAAAACCTAATGAAAATCATTCCATAACTTTTAATGGGGTTTCATTAGAATGGTCTGATCACGTGAAGTACTTGGGACTTACACTTGATCGGAATCTTACTTTTAAAAATCACATTGAAGATATTCAATCTAAATGTAATAAATACACTAAATCTCTTTATTCTCTCATCAACAGGAAATCCCGGTTGTGTCTGCGAAATAAGATGCTCATCTACAAACAAGTTTTCCGACCAGCGATCATGTATGCAGTTCCGATTTGGTCTAGCTGCTGCGCGACGAGGAAGAAAGTCATCCAGAGGATTCAGAACAAAGTTCTGAAAATGATTTTGCGGCTTCCACCTTGGCACAGCACCGAAGATCTTCATCGGATTGCAGGCATTGAATCTATCGAAGAGATGGCCAACAAAATCATCTCCAACTTCAGAGGCAAATCGATGCAGTCTTCCATCGCAGAGATTCGTTCTCTCTATAATTAGTTTTAATTTAGGATAGTTTTAGTTTTTAGTAGTAAGTTTAAAATATTTTTTGACATTACAGGATGTTCTCCTACATAAAAATACTTGATTGCACTCAGCAAAATTAATTCAAATAAATAAATTATAGTGATTAATAAACTATAGGGCTCTGGACAGTTCATCATTGAACTGAACACCTAATTTAATGTAATAATGTAATATAAATGTAATGATGAATTGATACAAATAAAGACATATTTAAAAAAAAAAAAAAAAGAATTTTTTAAATGTGCGAATTGCGCAGGTAATCATTCCTCGAATTCTCTAGATTGTCCCGTTAGGGCAAAAATTGTTGCTTCTAGGAAAAACCCCAAAGTTTCCAGAAAAGTTTCTTCTCCTCCTTCCTCTTTTTCGTCTACACACGTCAGACCGGCAAACAACCTGCCTGTTCGCAGTCAGCCTCGGCCTACATTGGAATCACGGCTGGGTAATACCCGAAGTGATTTTAATGTTACCTGGGCTGATTCTGCGCCACAGACTCGTTGTTTATCGTTCTCAGAAGTGGTTGAAAATGGGTTTCCCTCTTCAGGTTTAACTAATAAAAATGGGAAAAAACCAAGTCTCAACGTTCATGCGAAGGCTTGGGAAAATCCCCGAAATTCAAATACTTGTTCTTCTCCTTCATTTTCTGATCCTAACAATTTTGTTGATTTGGGTGAGATTACTGAGGAAAAATTAAAATTTTTGCATCAAAATTTAATGGAAATGATGCAACTTATGTTGAAAGCAAATTCAATGTTTGAAGCTTTCCAAACTTCTTTTAATTATGCTAACAAAATTATTATGACTTTACGATTCCCTCATGGATCCAAATAGATGTTTAAACATTATGAATTGGAATGCTAGATCTTTGCTGGCTAACCAAGATGAATTCTTTTTATTTTTGAAAACTCAAAACATACATATTGCTGCCATCACTGAAACTTTTTTAAAGCCAGAAAATAACTTGAAAAGCAATGCTTTCTTTAAAATTTTACGAAATGATCGACTTGATCGGCAAGGTGGGGGTGTAGCTATTGTCATCAATAGTCGTCTCAAATTTAGACTTCTTCCTTCTTTCAATACAAAAGTCTTAGAAACAATTGGAATTGAATTAGAAACTTCTATGGGGAAAATTATAATTGTTGCCGCATATTTGCCTTTCCAATGTAGCGGTGAACAGAAAAATTTTTTGAAGGGAGATTTACAAAAACTCACCAGAAATAAATCTAAATTTTTTATTATTGGTGACTTTAATGCAAAACACCGATCTTGGAATAATATTTCATCAAATTCAAATGGGAATATTTTGTTTAATGACTGCTCTGCAGGTTATTATACTGTTGAATATCCTAATGGGCATACTTGTTTTTCTTCAATTAGAAATCCTTCCACAATTGATTTGGTTCTAACGGATTTAGGCGAGCATTGTAGTCAATTAGTTACTCATGCGGACCTCGATTCAGACCACCTTCCAGTAACATTTTCTTTATCCCAAAGTCCCATTGAAAACCCTTTAAAATCAACATTTAATTTTCAAAAGGCTAACTGGGAGCGATATATGAATTTTATTGAACGTAATTTAGATGTAAACGTTCCATTGAATTCAATAGAAGATATTGATTTGGCTGTAGAAAATTTGACAACTTCAATTGTCAATGCTAGAGCCGCTTCAATACCTAAAGTTAAACATAAATTTAATCAACCTTTAATTGATGATGATCTTCAGTTTTTGATACGACTGAAAAACATTCGTCGACGCCAATATCAACGTACTAGGGATCCTTATTTGAAATTAATTTATTGCGACCTTCAAAAAGAGATCAAACGTCGTTTAAATTTCATTCGTAATGAAAATTTTGCTAAAGCAGTAGAGGATATAAAACCCTACTCAAAGCCATTTTGGAAATTAACTAAAATTTTGAAAAAGCCCCAGAAGCCAATTGTTACTTTGAAAGATGGGGATAAACTTCTTTTAACTAATTCAGAAAAGGCTCAAAAATTAGCCCAACAATTTGAGTCTGCTCATGATTTTAATTTAAACGTTGTAAGTCCAATTGATGCTCAAATTTCCCTAGAATTTGATGATATTCTTTCCAAGCAAAATGTGTTTGAAAGTTCTTGTGAGACAAATATTGATGAACTTAAATTGATTTTCAAAAAATTTAAAAATATGAAAGCTCCAGGGGAAGATGGGATTTTCTATATTCTTATTAAAAAGTTGCCTGAAAGCACTTTAAATTTTTTAGTTAAAATCTTCAACAAATATTTTCATTTGGCTTATTTTCCCAATAAATGGAAAAATGCCAAAATAACTCCAATTTTGAAACCTGGAAAAAGTGCTTCAGAGCCTTCAAGTTATCGACCAATTAGTTTGCTTTCTTCTTTAAGTAAACTATTTGAGAGAGTTATTTTGAATAGAATGATGATTCACATTAATCAGAATTCTATTTTCCCTGATGAACAATTTGGTTTTCGTCATGGACATTCTACTACACATCAACTTTTGAGTGTAACTAATATGATTAACGCTAGCAAATCTGAAGGTTATTCAACTGGTGTTGCTCTTCTTGATATTGAAAAAGCTTTTGACAGTGTTTGGCACAAAGGTTTAGTAGCTAAATTAGCTCGATTTGATTTTCCTGTATATCTCACCAAAATTATTCAAAATTATTTGACTAGCCGAACCTTACAAGTAAGCTATCAAAATTCATGCTCTGAAAGGACACCCATTAGAGCTGGTGTCCCTCAGGGTAGTATACTTGGGCCAATTTTATATAATATTTTTACTTCTGATCTTCCTGATGTACCAGAAGAAAAAGGTAGAAGATTATTTGCTGATGACACTTTGCTTTCAGCCAAAGGTCGAAATTTACGGGTGGTACGCAGTAGATTGCAACAAAATTTAAATTCCTTTTTGAATTACTTGAAAATGTGGAAAATTTCTCCTAACGCTTCCAAAACTCAACTTATTTTATTTCCCCATAAGCCAAGAGCAAATTTTTTAAAACCTAATGAAAATCATTCCATAACTTTTAATGGGGTTTCATTAGAATGGTCTGATCACGTGAAGTACTTGGGACTTACACTTGATCGGAATCTTACTTTTAAAAATCACATTGAAGATATTCAATCTAAATGTAATAAATACACTAAATCTCTTTATTCTCTCATCAACAGGAAATCCCGGTTGTGTCTGCGAAATAAGATGCTCATCTACAAACAAGTTTTCCGACCAGCGATCATGTATGCAGTTCCGATTTGGTCTAGCTGCTGCGCGACGAGGAAGAAAGCCATCCAGAGGATTCAGAACAAGGTTCTGAAAATGATTTTGCGGCTTCCACCTTGGCACAGCACCGAAGATCTTCATCGGATTGCGGGCATTGAATCGATCGAAGAGATGGCCAACAAAATCATCTTCAACTTCAGAGGCAAATCGATGCAGTCTTCCATCGCAGAGATTCGTTCTCTTTATGTTTAGTTTAATTTTAAGATAGTGTTTAGTTTTAAGTATAAAATATTTTTGCTATTACAGGATGTTCTCCTACATTAAAAACTTGATTGCGCTCAGCAAATTTAAATCTTATAAATAAATTTTTATAATCTAGTTACTTATAGGGCTATGAACAGTTCATTATTGAGCTGAACACCCAGTTTAATGCAATAATGTAATATAAGTGTAATGATGATTTGATACAAATAAAGACATATTAAAAAAAAAAAAAAAAAAAAAAAAAACGTTCGGTGTAATTGCATGTTTTCGCTTTACATTAATAGTTGGGTTTGGATGCAAACACAGCTTCAAAGTTGACTGCAACAATGTACAATCATATTTGGCTCTTGAATTTTGAAAGCCTGAAAGCAAACGGCAAACATGTTTAAACTCGGGAAACGAACGAGAATCTTCATATTTTTAATTCAATTCCTTAGAAGTGAAGTAATGTATTCCGGCACGCAGCCTTTCGAAGAAATCTGTTCAAAAACCTGCCGGAGATGTGTCATTTTCAAGTGATAACCTCTGAACAGTAGCAAAGAGGCAAGGCAACAAACGTCCTACAGTGAAAACAATGGCTCGTTGCAGACACATTGGTCCTGCTGCAGTTTGTATTTTACATTTGGTTTGACACTCGACAAAAATCTTATTTTAAATAGTTAATTTTGTTTATAATAAATCTTAACAAAAGCACAGTACTTTTATCCAAGTGAACAAAAAAGGAAAAAAAAAACACAAAAGAAAAAAACTAAAGATGCTATATTGATCTTATGATTTTTTTTTTCAACTGTGTACAACCGAATAAAAAAGCCTGTTTGCTTCAACCATATTGCACGTTTGCCGAGATTCTAAAATAGAAGCAGCCAGCGCACTCATTTCGTTCTGTTAGCTGGTTGCACTCATGAGGATTACTGTTGTGAATAATAATAATCCGACGTTGTCGTTTGTGCCAATGCAATGTTTCGTATGCTTGTAAGTACAATTCAGACACGTATTTATAGAACGTAACTACTCTAATCCTGCAACGATCCTGAGGAGGAGAGCCTCCGGGATCAAAAGCATTTTGATTTGCTATTTTGTTGCAGCTAAATCAGTATTTAACAAATTTAGTTTAGTGCTATAAATCTACTAAGTCTTATTTTTTTAAAAGATAGATATATAAAAACCTTAAAAAACTTTGTACAATTCTTATTGAGATAATTTAATAATTTGTCACAAAAAATTTTTCAAACAGTTTTATAGAAGTTTTTCGCTACTGCCTTCCATCAGAAGCCATCAGAATTCACGTTGCGTTCCTTTTGAAAGGATACAGTCACTATATAAGCGGTAAAAATATGACATGAAGACGCAATGAAAACGACAGCATTGCTATAGATAATTTTTTTCAAAAATTTACGCTTAGAATGAGTGTGACGTGATATTGAAGAGCATTATGGATTTTTTGCATAAACCATCTAAATCACCAGTTGGTTTGATAATAATTAAAATACTTAGAATCTTGTAGTTCTTTTTTTTACTTGATCAAACCAGGAAGAGAAAAATACTAACTTAAAAATTATTTCAGTTATTTTAAACTCATATTTAAAATACATACATTATGAATGATGCAGAAAAAACATGTCCCAACTGATTAAATTTATTGTTAAAAAAAGACAAAAAGAAATTGTAACATGTTTAACTCTAAATCAATCATATCAATGGCAATGGCTGTAACCTGAATAAAATTATTACGGCTCGGGCAAATAACAGTTAAACCCCGATTTTTGTATAACATTTTTGCTTGAACTATGCATACAGAAGTATTAGTAAATAAATGTAAACGTCCTATATATTTGTCCAGGTTTAATTTATTTTACATTAAAAGTAGCTTTTTATTTTGAATCCTAAGTTACTAGAAATTGACAATTTTTAAATGAAGTTTAAAAAACAAACAAAAGATTTTGAAGGGTTCATTTTTAAGAAAACCTTTTGTTTGTTTTCAAATAAGCAAGTAATAAGCTCGTTCATTTTAACTACAAACATAACCATTTTACGGTTCAATTCAAATATACTTTCTACTCTTGAAAACTCGATTTAAATTTAAAATTTCGGTATGAAACTTTGTAAATTTCCTGAAACCAATAAAATATATTTTCAGCTGAATAAAAGTTCAAGAACAATTTCTTTCATCAACAAACATTTATAATCAACAACTTATTTCATAATAAGAATCTTGTGAATATTTTTTTAAATTGAAAACTAGATTTTTCTAAGAAACTGTTCTTCAAATTGAAACCAAATTTATTCTATATTTGGGAATTCTTTTGGAATGTGGTTCAAAACTAGCTCTGATTGAATATAAAATTTTAATTTTGAATCCTGAATCAAAATTATGAAACTACGAAACTGAATTAGATTATCACATTGACACCTCAATTTTGCTGCCGACCGTGACCTTAAGGTTAGCGTTTAAGTCTTCTAAATAAGCCAGAGGTCATGAGATCGAGTCTCGGTCACGGCACACATAGTACTCTTTCTGTGGGCTAGTGATGTTAGCATAAATAAGATTTATATCCTTGTAAGATGTACGCTTCCCAAGTAACACAGATTAAGCTAACTAGAATTAGGATGTTTTATTATGGTTTAATTGTGGCATTTTTTGTGCAGCTCGTTTTATGACGGTTTAATTATGGTCATGCAAAATGCTTATATTTTTGTTTCGACCATATGTTATCAGATAGTTTTGAAAACGTTTATAAAACTTTTTTTAAACATACTGTTTTAATTATTTTGAAAGAGTTTTGAATGCTCTGCTTAAACTATAATAAAACACAAACTTAGAAGTTTGCTCCAAGCTTTCTCATGTATGTTGTATAATAGCACTCAGTGCATGATAAATAAACCGCCATAAAACTTAGTGATAGTTCTCGATCATGATGTCAAAACAGGACAAGCTCAGATTTGATAGCACATTAGACTGAGTCGATTTGGAGTCATTTTGAAATGTCTCAAACCCTGGGGTCTAAAGAACTTCGTCTTGGTCCAAAACTCATCCATGATTTTTTGCAAAATTTTTAAGTAACGTTTACATGAGTAAATTTGAACTTTTAGGTTTGTATGTATGTATGTATGTATGTAGATAATCCACCATGGGTGCACGGATTCACCGCAGTTTCGCCAACCTACGCGCTAAATTGCATTCTTTAGATTATAAGTTCAGCTAACCTTCAATGCAAATTACCACATACCCGACACCATGGCTTCGTGTGAACTGTCATGTAATGAATGTATTTCGTGTTTGTGTATGTCTTATTTGTAGAACGAGCAAACAGTTTCGCAACCGTATAAAATTCATATCATTCTCAGTGTTATGAATCTTCGACAGGTATTCCGCATGCGTGTAGATACCTGCCCAGCTGGCAACTGATTGAACGTTCTTATATAATATAATCAATATATGAAATTGTTATACAACAGAATAACCTCACCTTTATACCCAACTTACCTCAAGACACACTAAGCTTACCTTTAGCTGTAACCGACCTTAATCAGTATCGTAACCATATTTAATTCCATCTGATCTAAAATAAACAATTTTTAAAGTATGAAAAAATTGCGATGCAAAATATTTGAGACAAAATATCGAAAATGAGATATTCATTTCAAGTACAAAAAACTAAGAGTGATGTGAATATATGATGAGTATAAAATAAATATGAAAATGAATGATTTCTATATTTTATATATGCTATTTATCTGAATAATATTATATTATTCATTCAAACATCATATAATATTAAAAAAAAATATGAATCAATATAAAATAATATAATAGGAAATCAAATAATAAAATGTCATATGGAATAGTAAGATACAATGTTAAATAATATGAAGTTATGTAATACAATGTAATAATACCTACTTAATTAAAAAGAATATATTGCAAACATGCTATAATGATTTTATGTTTCTTCTGTCTCTGAAAAACTGAAGAAGTCCAAGGGTAAATTGTTATTTTCATTGGTTGGATACGATCAATGCCAATGATTAAAAAAAAATAAAAGAAGTAAAGTAAATACGAAATTTATATGATGACTCCACTTAAACTATATTTAAATTCCAGAAATTTCTGCACTGAAAAAGGTGATGATTTACTCGGTGAGAACTGAAATCTAAGATTTACATTAAAAAATATGGTGCTTTTTGATAAGTAATGTCAAATGAATATATGTATGCATAAGATAATCTAACATAATAATGTTTTACAAAATAGCAAAATACTATTTTCCAAACATGTTGGAAAATTTGAAAATTATCAATCAATATGTGTTGGATTGAAAACATGTAAAAAAAACAAGAAAGAATTCCTTTGAAAAATGATTTAAACTGTGAAACAACTAACTACATATATAGAATGAAGAATATCAGTATAAGAAATATTGTGTATGAATTAAAAATATTTAACTGCTGCTTTTCCAATGCTGGAATTTCAAATGAATTTATTTTATTTGTACAAAATAATAAACTACAATAACATTTGATCCTGAAATTGAAATTTGTTAGTAACAAGGATTCTGAAATGAATTCGATGATCTTAACTATAAAAATGACTTAAAATCTTACAATTTATCAACTAGAGAATTTTGAATATTTAATAGATTATTGAATTATAATAAATTGATTTCAAATAATCTGTTTATGAATGAGCAAGGAAGAATGACCTAAATGGGTTAAATTTCTACCAAAAGGAAAATAACGCTGTGTGGGAACCGGTGATCTTAAAAAAAAAATGAATTATAATATATTTGAATCAAGTAAGTAAAGCAGCAGAGCTAGAATTCATTTTTCACACCTGGATCTGAAATCAAGAATAACTATCTCAAGCAGCGCATTTTAACAAGATGTTTACCAAGTAAAGATTTTAAACATGTTGTTAACAAAATGTGTCCATATATCTAACATAAATTTTCCTCTGGTCGTTTTTTTCTGGAATTTGCAACCTAAATTATCAATAACAAATTTTGGAATATGTATTAAAATAAAATTTTGATGATTGGTTTTCACTTAAAATAATAAAACGTTGCACATATGTTTCGTGATTCTTGCATCAACTTTTTTTTTTTATTTCTGAAAGAGCTGAAGATTATTATTTGGAATAACAAGTAAGAGAGTTATCGATGACCCTAAAATAAGTTATAAATGAAAAACCACATTAAAAAAAACGATTAACAAAAAACAAAAAAAAACATTAAGAAAAGATTGATGATCAAAATAAAGTTACGACCATATTTTTACTAAATTTAAAATAAATCAATATCAGCCTGGTGATGATTTGATTTAGTTGCAAGAAATCAATAGAAGATTTGCGATTATAATGCTAGTGTTTATTCAAAATACCAAGAAATGGGGAGTCCTAATGATATAATTTACACATAAAATTATTAATTAGATATTAATGAAACAAATTATTAGTTTTAAAAAGTCCAATCGACAAACAGCAGACCACTTTCCAGTTGGTATGACATTTCACTATCAAGATAAATGCCATCATCGTTCATCCGTTTTCCTAAAGTTAAATTAAAGTACCAACTTAATTATGAAAAATCAACGCATGCTTCGATTACTTTTAATTCCAGCATACATAGCATAGTATGCTCCTTGAATGAATTTTACATGCAAAGTACACCGCGTAACTGTTCCCTCGTGTACTTAACATAGGCTTTATGTTGGACGAATCTGTATCTCTTGCAAAATTTTTATGAAATCTTTTTCAAAACAGCTGGAAAACAGAAATAAGACTGAAAAAATAGTGATGTTGTAAATTGCATCTGCTGATGTTTCTGGCTGTTTTTTTCCCACTGGCGGGCGGTATCTTACAGTGAACTTGTTTGAACGTGTCACCAAAACCGCGTCTAGTATAATTATAAGCATTATCAAAAACAAGAATGAGGCAAAATAGAAGAGGAAAGAACAAAAAATATATAATATAAAAAAAGAACGGGCTCACCGGCTTCTTCTAGCTTCTCGTTCAATCATCAATGATACTCATTGATTCATTTACTCAATTTTCACACCAACACTACGTTTGTACCAGCTAGCGTAGCCAGCTCCGTTGCTGCTTTCTCTCGCCGACCACACACACCATCACAACTTTTCGTTTAGCGTAGCATTGAGGAATAAAAAAAAACCCCTTATAATTTCACTTCTATAATTTCACATATAAACTAATTTTTTCACATTTCTTTACTTGGAATATATTGATACTTCCGTCCGTGAGGCTCGTTTGGCAGACGATAATCTTTATACCGTCAATTGGGGCAACATGCAACAATTTTCAACTTCAATGGCTTCTAAAAAACTTATGTTCACAGTTAATCGTATCCTTTGTGCATCAAAAGTTTTAAGGATGCTGGGGTATCAAATTGGCGTAGTTAAAAAAATTATTGATTTCTTCAGTTATTTTTAATTTTCTAAAAACATGCGATTTTCACACTCCTTAGAAAATGGGGTAACTTGCAAAAAACTTTGTTTTTAATGAAAAATCTTATGAACACGTACGAAAATTCATAGTTTTTAATATATTTGCGATGCCTTGAAGACTTTTACGCATGACAACACCAATTGCAGTAGTTTTTGGGTCTTTAAAAACAAATTTTCACATTTTTTCTGAAAGTAAGGATGCTGCATACATTTAGGGGTTAAATAATACTACGAAAAATTCTAAATGCTGAAATCATAAAAATAAATGTTTGGATGAATGAAATTTAAATGTTTACAAACGCGTGATGCAAAACATTCATATTCCAGCACATGGAAACGAGATTTACAAGGTATTTCTTTGATTTGCATTTTGTTGCATTTAACCCCAGATACCTAACTGAATTTTAAAAATATTCATTTAAAAAAATTGGGTGGTTGTTCGAAAAATATTTTTACACCAACTATGTTGGTATAACATGAGGAAACCTGTAAAAAGTTTGTAGGTAATTTTATCAAGCCGATCCGTCGTACTGGGTAAAGTTTTTTTCACCATCAAAAAATGTTAAAATTTGTACATTTACTGCTCGATTTTTCAAATTTTACATAAAAATAAAAAACTTAAGACAACTAGCTTAAGATGCGAGAAATGATGTCATCATCATTTTGTTATCATTAAAAGATAACTTTATTACAATACATTAAATTAAAAATTGATTCAATGTAGTGTTATATAAATGTTGCATCGAACCCCGCTGTTGCATGATGCCCCGTTTGACGGTAGTTTTCAACTCTGGCTTGTGATGCCTGCCTTCTAGCGTTTTCGCACCAAGACGCCGTTTTACACTTTTCAAAGCACAGATTTAATTACAAGACCCCTCCATTTGAACTTTTAGGTTTGTATGGAAAAATTGAATATTTTGTACTGAAAAATCCACATCATTTTTGTTTCGTCTGTGGAACCGAGCCATCAGCTGGCTTTTGTGCCAATTTATTAAATTCCTAAAGAAAATTTTCCGCTGAACAACTTTGTCGAAGACCGTAACTTCGCATCTTATTAGGAAAGAAAGTTATTAGCTGTTTAACAGGGGTATGCCTTTTCGCATTGATTAACAATAAATTCAATTGACATCACTGCTTGAGCCTCGCGAAGTGTTGCATGGAAAGTAGTCACGCAATACCTCGCTAGGCACCCTGCAGGGATGTCAATTGAATTTATTGTTTATCAGTGCAAAAAGACATACCCCTGTTAAACAGCTTATAACTTTTTTTCCTAATAAGATACGAAGTTACAGCCTTCGACAAAGTTGTTCAGCGGAAAATTTCCTTTAGGAATTTTATAAATTGGCACAAAAGCCAGCTGATGGCTCGGTTCCACAGACGAAACAAAAATGATGTTGATTTTTCAGTACAAAATATTCAATTTTCCCATACAAACCTAAAAGCTCAAATTTACTCATGTAAACATTACTTAAAAATTTTGCAAAAAATCATGGATGAGTTTTGGACCAAGACGAAGCTTTTTAGACCCCAGGGTTTTAGAAATTCCAAAATGACCCCAAATCGACTCAGTCTAATAGCACATATTTGAATTGGAACTGCCATTTTTACACATTTTTGATAAGTGTGTTGGTTTTGAGTTAAAATAAAAAAAAAATTATAAAAAGCTTTGAAAACTTGAAACCACCGGAAGTGGTATGAGTACCTTTACAATATGAGTATTGAGTGAAAGGGCTCAAATAGTAGGAAGAAAATTTGTTGCTTGACGCCATCATTTATCCAAGATGGCGGCTTCCGCTTTTGTTTTTAAAGCTGTAAATTACTGAATATAGTTATCATGAAACCTTCACTATATGGTTATTTGGTGAAAATGGTGAAGAATAGAAGTCGATTATCGTTTTCCGTCGCCATCTTAAACTTCAAGATGAAATTTTGTGTTAAGTAGAATTAAGATCTCTTCAAAGAAACATGAAGTTTCCCTGAGAACTTATTTGTGTGTGTTCCCAAAAGTCGGTATTTCCGGTATTGGAAAATGGACGGTTTTACCGGTTTTACCGGTTTCGGTAAAACCGGTTAAACCACCCTACTTTTGAGCCTAAGCTTAAAACTGAATTCCAAATTTGAAAACGAATTTTCAATCTAAGTTTTAGATAATAATTTCTTTTAATTATTAATCAAAAAGCGTAATTTGTATTAGAACCCTTAACCAGAAATCTCTTATTTGAAATTTGACTTTCTTGATTAAAATTTGAATTCTTTTTTCTGTTATTTATTCAAAATTCAACTTGTGAATTTAAATAAAAATTGCGAGTAATGACACAGTTTCAATTCTGGATCACAATTATTTAAACTTACTTAAGTTTCGATTCTGCCAGAGGGAACCAAATAGAAATTTCGAATCCAAATCTTAAAAAATTGTTTAAAAAAAATTAAATATCTTCTTTTATATTCCGAAATGATGAGTTTCGAATATGTAAAATACAACTAGTTAAAGTAAGAAATGAAAAACCACGACTTGAATCAGCATTTCATGTCAATGATGAAGAACTGAAATTCAAGAATAATAAACTAGATTCAGAATCCGAAAACAGATTACAGACAGCGAATTTCTATGTTAATAAGCAACTCTAAAACCACAAAATCTGTAATAATTCAAATCCAAGTTCGGCCTATTTTCCTAATTATACGCCAAAATAAAAATTATAAAGAAAATAACTTGAAAATTTTGAATTTTACATAGAAAAAGCACAATCAATTTAAATAATTATTTAAAGCTTCGAAAAATCGTGAATGATTATTATGATATAAAATTTTCAAATAATTTGGAAACAAATGCACTATTCGAATGCCTCTATTAAAATTTAAGTTTGTTTTTGCAAAGTGAAACAATTCAGGCAAAGTCTGGGCAATCTTTCAAGCAAAGTCTTATCTAATTGAAATTGAATGTTTGAGACCAAATTTCTATCAACAAGTGAGGAAGTTTTCGAATAACTATAGTTGACCTGGGATAAGATTTCGAGGTTTTTGTATTAGTTCTGAGTCGAGATTGTTTTCCTTAAATCATTTTAGTCGTAAATATTTGATCAAAAACATTTTTCTTGACATTTTTGGATCCTCATGGGGGGAGTTTAACCCTTAAAACCCCCCTGAACCCCCCTGTTCCTGCGGCCACGTCTTGAAATAGGGCTTAAAGAAGGAAAAGATCTAGGAGTAGGACAGTGACTATGACTATAGCTAAAGCTATGACTATGATTATCGCTATGACTATGATTATTACTATGACTATGTCTATGACTAGTATAAGGATGAGGACTAAGACTATGACAAGGACTTTGACTTGGACTAGGACTAGGACTAGGACTCGGACTAGGATAAGGACTAGAACTAAAACTAAGACTAAGGTTAGGACTAGAACTAGGACTAGAACTAGGACTAGAACTAGGACTAGAACTAGGACTAGAACTAGGACTAGAACTAGGACTAGAACTAGGACTAGAACTAGGACTAGAACAAGGACTAGAACAAGGACTAGAACTAGGACTGGAGCTAGGACTAGAACTAGGACTAGAACTAAGACTAGAACTAGGACTAGAACTAGGACTAGAACTAGGACTAGAACGAGGACTAGAGCAAGGCTGGATCAAACTAAGCCAATAACTTGGACTGGATTGCATTAATGTTTCAACGGTACAAAAAAAGAAAAAGAAAAACTCGAACCGGAACTAGACTAGGACTAGAATTAGAACTAGGACTAGAACTAGGACTAGAACTAGGACTAGAACTGGTACTAGAACTAGGACTAGAACTAGGACTATAACAAGAACTAGGACTAGAGCTAGGACTTAAACAAGGACTACAACTAGGACAAGAACTAGGACAAGAACAAAGACTAAAAGTAGGACTAGAACTAGGATAAGAACTAGGACTAGAATTAGGACTAGAACTAGGACCAGAACCACGACTAGAACATGGAAAACAACTAGAACTAGAACTAGGACTAGAACTATAACTAGGACCAGGGCTAGAACTTAGACTAGAACTAGGACTAGAACCGGGACTACAATTAGGACTAGAACTTAGACTTGAACTAGGACTAGAACGAGGACTAGAGCTAGGACTTGTAACCAGTGCGTTAGTTTACCGTTTAGTGTAGTGAGAATCATAGTTTAAATTGCGAAAAACACCATCAAGATTCAAGGAGGTGCTTTGGGGAGGAACGGAGAATGACCACTCCAAGATACCGAACGCGTAGAGGCGGCGTGATCAGGTCAACAGAGCGCTAGTCGACACCAGGTGGAGCTGAAGGACGCGTTATGGTAACGGTAACGCTAACGCATCGAAGCGTAACAGGACATGGTGGGAGGAATTACTGGACGGACCTCAAATGTCTATGACCGGAGTACGGGGTCAATAGCCTTGCTAAGAAATAGGCTCATTTGGATCCGTAAACTCGAGACGTCGACTTCACCATACCACACAACCGCACAAAGCCAGTAGGCAACCCAGCAAGTTATCTGGGACACACCTTTTAACCAGGTAACCGCCATTTTGAACCCCGTACCCGGCGTCCGACTAATCCATTTCCGTATCCCATCATGTGCCTTAGGACCCCGTTATTTTTGGCTGAACAACAACATCAGCTCCACCGGTCGATTCACCGAAGGTTTACCCTTGAGGTCGCCATCCAGGGAACCGCCAATCCGCTCCACCCAAACTGTGCGTGTCGTGAACTACCAGCCGATACCCAGCGTGCTTCGTCCGTCGTCGCTACAACCCACCAAGAGATCCTTGGATCCCTGTCACCAACCGCCGGCAAGACGCGAGAAGGTAATCGAGCCGACGCCAACCCACCACACCGTCACGGCACCATTGCCACCACCGCAACACGAGGTAGGCCAGTTTGATCTTTGGGGAAATCCTCATACCGGGAGGGAAGTGAATCACCACAAAGCCATTTGCCCAGTGTCACGTTAGTGCTTTACGTTTCGGGAAAATAAAGTGGGAGTTCTCTTAACCGATCTAAAGTGTTTCCTTGACTCCGCGATTCCTTTTACGAGTGCCGACCCTGAGGCTAGAGGGGGGTTCTTGCTCCGCTGAGCAGTAGACTAGCCCGTTGGTTACACTCTGGCGCCCAACTTAAATTTATCCGTAACTTTTTGTCGTGCAAGGGAACGCTTTTGAGATCGGAGGATTTTATGCCTTGGAAGTCTCTGGGAAAACGCCCGAAGACCTTTTCAGACAATTTGGGCAAAAGTATTAAAAAACGCTAACAAGGGCGAGTGGACGAATCAATTTTGTTTTATAGGGGTCTTGGTTAGTGTGCAAAAGTTGAATCCTGCCAAAATTCAAAGATTCAACATAAATGGTTGATTATTAATTTACTTTTAGTTTGTAAATATGAATATTAAATTTTAAGCTGGTATAACTAGTTGCAAATTAATGAAATATTCAATGGCATAATTTTTGGATTGGTTGTATGGGAGTGTCTGATCGGATACCGTTAGCGAAAACGAAACAAATTATAATTTTTTATTCTTTTCAAATGGCCTAAAGTGAATTAAATTCACATCTAGATATTGCGTGAATCAGGGCGTGTCTAAAAAAGTTTTTATTATCTTCAATCAGAAATTCTTCTCACAATTTGTGCGTGTATTTAATTAGTTTTCATGATAAATCATTTTAATAAGAATTCCTGTGATATATTTATTAATTGTGCCCGTTACTAGATTGATTCACGTCTTACATTTTAATTCGTATTATTCGTTCGTGCTTATTTATTTGCTTACTCATTTGTTTATTTATTGGTGCTAAATTAAAATAATTTTAACTTAATTTTAAAATATCGGTGGATTAATAATTGCTAGTTTTCTCTATAAACTTCTATAAAAAAAAAAGAGAAAAAAACTTACGATTGAAATTTGGATTCATTATTGATTTATTCATTCAGCCGTGCCTCTTTTCCTCATGAGCACCACACAAGGATCCGACATGGATATGTCCCACCTTCTTCTCCTCTACCATAGCATGAATTGTGCGCACCTCACGGTAGACGAACTGGAGTATGAACTCCGGATCCGCGGGATCACCCAGATGGAAAAGCGTCCAATGAATGAACGCAACCTTCGCTCGCACCTGAAAGCAGAAAAAGAAAAACCATTGAGTAATTACACTTTAGTTTATGAGACGATGGAGGAAGAGTTAGGAGTTTGCGAAGAAAAGGTTTCAATAATTAAAAATCATTTAGAAAATCGTGGAAGGAAGAATGCACCTCAACAACTTTTTAAAACTAGGCTTATTCACATGATCTTCCGTTTAGAAAGATTGAGGAACATTACAAACAACGATGAACATGTGAACGGCCTGGCTGAAATAGCTTCGGAAGTTTTAAAGTTGCTGAGTGTGTACTTCTCCCTTACCTCACCTCTTCCAGAAATTAGGCGCGCAGAATTAGAAATTGTAAATTCTAGTCTGAGTCAACTACGAGCTAATGAGTTGAGTGCAAGGTCAAACCAAAATGAAAACCCGGAAATGGTCAATGGACAACACACTGTTTTGGAATCTAGCACTACACAACAGCAAGCCACAAGAATAGCTTGTGCTAACGGTCCTTCGAATAGCAATTCAAATTACGCCTTCGAGGCAATTATCGAGGAGAACCGTAATCTAGCAAAAGTTGTTAGTCAGTTGCTCGAACGGATCCAAGTACTAGAGGCTAATCAGTCTCAACGTAGTGACACTCACTACAAAACGGTACAAAATACGGTGGTATTAGAAGAACCTGCCGCTCCGACCTTCGAAAAGATTCGTCACACACCAGAAGACTTTCTTGATTGGTTGAAACAAAAAAATAGCTCGATCCAAAACTCAATAAGCAGCATTAGAGAAGAACCCATAAGAAAAGAACCTGTAAATTTACCTGAAATAAAAGAAAACAATGAAAATAATAGTTCAAACCTAAGGACCAAACGACTTCCGATCTATAAATGGAATTTGAGCTATGATGGGACAGATAATGGACGTCGACTGAACGAATTTTTAAAAGACGTAGAATTCACTGCTCGTTCAGAGGGATGTTCGAAAAGCGAACTTTTCCAAAATGCACATTATCTGTTCACCAATAAAGCGCGATCCTGGCTGTTGGAAGCAAATTTCTCGGGCGAACTCGGTACATGGGACAATTTAGTGGCAAAGCTGAAGGCGGAATTTGTCCCATACGATGCCGATTTTGCCTTCGAGAGACAAGCTAACAACAGAAAACAGGGTCAGCGAGAAAAATTCCATGACTTCTATTTAGACATGGTACGAATATTTCGGGGAATGTCTAATCCTTGGAGCGAACAGCGAAAGTTCGATTGTCTATTTCGTAATGCGCGAGAAGACATTCAAACTGCGATGCTCGCTGCCAATGTGGACAACATTCCCCATATGAAGGAATTTGGAAAAAAATTTGATGCCATAAACTGGCAGAAATACAAAGTACGGGACTATAGAGTGGAAGAACTAGAAAATGAAAATGAAACTGGAAATTTTAGACAAAATTATCAGAACACGAACAAGAATCAGAATCGATATGCAAATAATAATAGAAATCAGAACTACAACAAGAATTTTAGAATGGAAAGAGAAACTCAGAATCGGAATAGAACAGAACAATGGAAAAATAAATCGAACAATATGGAATATCAGAATAATCAAAATAAAGAAGAAATGGGAAATTATAAAAATCGCAATGTTTTGCAAAATAATGCAGAACCCGTGGCAGGACCTAGCGGACTGAATGCACTTCGACGTGTGGTTAATGCGTACATTCCGCTGAAGCGTAATGTCTGTTTTAATTGTCACGTCGAAGGACATTCTTTCGAGACCTGTCGCGAGAAACTGATATTATTTTGCAAAACTTGCGGATTTCCAGGATTTGCTACTCAAGAGTGTCCTTACTGCCTAGAAAAAAACGGAAGAAAGACTGCTCAATGAGGCGAGTCAGTCTGCAGGAAAAGTCCTCAAGACCTCATGAACCGGAAACATCACGAATTTTACATAATCCCGGCTATTCGCGAGTGAGTGGAGGAGGAGCCGAAGGTGAAGAGATCGCCACTGTTCTCATCACCTTAAGCAATGACTCCAGGCCATTTGCGAAAATCGAGATTATGGGAATTTCGATAATCGGTCTTCTAGACAGTGGTGCAGCAAGGACCATCTTGGGGGTAGGAGGAAGCAAATTAATCAATACTTTGAAATTGAAATTGAAACCAAGTAATTTACATTTAAAAACCGCGTCGGGACAAAATTTAAAAGTCTTAGGTGAATGTGAAATCCCTATTACATTTAACAATAAAACTAAAATCTTACCAGTTGCTTTAGCACCGGATCTCAACCGAAAATGCATTTTGGGCATCGACTTTTGGCAGAAATTTGACATTTGGCCAACTGTAGGGTGTACCATTGATGTCGTAGACGACCAGGATCCGGAAACGCTAAAAAATAAAGAAGAAATTAATGAAGAACAGAAAAAGGAATTAGAAATGGTGAAAAATATGTTTTTAGTAGCAGGCACAGGACCTTTAGGAAAAACGCATCTGCTGAAACATCGAATCGAAATAAAGGACGAGTTCAAAAACGCAAACCCGATTCGTAAGAATCCATATCCCTGGAGCCCCGAAATCCAAAAAAAAATCTATTCGGCGGTAGATAAGATGCTCCAAGATGGGGTAATAGAACCCTCGACGTCAGAATGGGCCCTTCCTGTAGTTCCGGTAAAAAAGAGAAACTCGGAAGAGGTCAGGCTGTGCATCGACGCTCGATCGCTGAATGAACGGACAAAGCGCGACGCATATCCGTTACCCCATCAAAATCGAATACTGAGTCATCTTGGCCAATTCCGGTACTTATCGACAATAGACTTGACTCAAGCCTTTCTTCAGATTCCTTTGGAAATGAGCAGTCGGAAGTATACGGCATTTTCAATACCAGGGCGTGGCTTATTTCAATTTTCGTCACTTCCCTTCGGTCTCGTCAATAGCCCCAGCACGTTGAGTAAAGTCATGGATATGGTTCTCGGATATGGTGCACTCGAACCCTTTATTTTTGTCTACTTAGACGATATTGTGGTCGTGAGCAACACATTCGAGGAGCATATTCAGAGACTTACCGACCTGGCGCAAAGGTTGAGAGCAGCAAATCTGAGTATCAACTTAGCCAAATCCAATTTCTGCTGCAGCGAACTACCTTACTTAGGTTACATTCTCTCCCGGGAAGGTCTGCGACCTAACCCGGATCGCGTTCAGGCGATCCTGGGCTTTGAGGTCCCAAAATCGGTGAGATCACTGCGTCGATTCCTCGGGATGGTGAACTACTACCGTAGGTTCATCGACAAATTCAGTGAGCTCACTGGACCTCTTACGGATTTGCTTAAAAACAAACCGAAAAGAGTCCAGTGGAGCAATGCAGCAGAAATTTCGTTTCAGGCCATTAAGGAGAGGCTCATCACAGCTCCCGTGATGGCCAATCCAGATTTTGCTCTCCCTTTCAGCGTCCAGACTGATGCTAGTGACGTGGCCGTAGCAGGAATCTTGACGCAAATCCAGAATGGCGAGGAAAGAGTCATAGCCTACCATTCGGAAAAATTAAAAGGGGCAGAACTCAATTACCACGCAGCGGAGAAGGAAGGCTTAGCCGCCCTCCGCTGCATTGAAAAGTTTCGTGGGTATATTGAAGGGACTCGGTTCACCCTGGTTACCGATTCCTCTGCGCTGACATTTATTATGAAAGCGAAGTGGAAATCGTCGTCACGGCTCAGTAGATGGAGCATAATACTGCAGCAATACGACATGGATATTAAGCATCGGAAAGGCAAAGACAACGTCGTTCCCGATGCTCTTTCCAGGTCTGTAGAAACTGTAAGTGTGGAAGAGGATTCATGGTACGCGAATCTGTACAAGGTTGTTGAGGCTGAACCGGAGAAATACATGGATTTTAAAATCGATTCAGCAAAGTTGTACAAATTCGTCTCCGCTCGGTCGGATGTCCTAGACTACCGATTTGAGTGGAAAGAATGTGTGCCTAAATCCTCTCGCCACCGTATTATGCACCAAGAGCATGACGACAATTTCCACATCGGGTTCGATAAATGTTTAGAAAAAATAAAGCGCACTTTCTATTGGCCAAGGATGAATGCTGATATTAAAAAGTACATTGGGAATTGCACCGCTTGTAAACAAAACAAACACTCGACCCTATCGACTTCGCCGGAAATGGGAAAGCAGCGCGTTGCCACTATGCCCTTTCAGATTATTTGCATGGACTTTATTCAGTCACTTCCCCGGAGCAAGCATGGAAATGCCCATTTATTAGTGGTCATGGACCTTTTTTCTAAATATTCCATTCTTGTGCCGGTTAAGAAGATTTCCAGTAATGGTCTGTGCAAAATTCTGGAAGAGCAGTGGTTCCGCAAGTTTTCTGTGCCGCAATATGTCATTTCCGATAACGCGAGCTCATTCCTCTCCAAGGAGTTCCAGGAATTGCTCAGCCGATATGAGGTCCAGCACTGGGCCAATGCCCGCCACAGAAGCCAAGCTAATCCAGCAGAGCGTTTAAATCGGACCATAAATTCCATGATCCGATCATACGTTCGACTAGATCAACGTTTGTGGGATTCTAGGATCACAGAGGTAGAATTTGTCCTCAACAACACGGTACATGGAACAACAAAATTTTCTCCTCATCGGATCGTTTTCGGGTTTGAAATGATGTCTCGTGGTGCAGATTACCGCTTAACAAAAACAGAGGACCTAAACGAAGCTGAGCACGTCGAAAAGTTCAACAGAATCAGCAAACGGATCTACGATATGGTGTCGGAAAATTTGAAAAAAGCATATGAAACAACAAAAAAACGATACGATTTACGACATCAGAGGTATTCACCCTCGTTTAAGGTAGGGCAACTGGTTTACAAGCGTGCTTTTCGCCAATCGGTAGCAAGCCAAGCTTACAATGCTAAGCTCGGACCTCAATACGTGCCATGCATAATTGCTAGCAAAAAAGGTTCCAGTTCTTATGCCGTTACAGATCTGAACGGCAAATCTTTGGGAGTTTTCTCTGCTGCAGACTTAAAAGCCTAATTTCTGATCGCATTACCTCTTAGTAGCTTCCGAATCACAAAATCGATCAAAAACAAAAATAACAAAAAATGGCGTAAGGACATTTTAGGTAACGGTTCGAAATTATCCTTCTGAACCGCGCATCAAAGTCCTACACGAAAACCCACAGTAATACGAGCGATTCGGAAGAGAAAGAAGCAGATCGATTAATGATCGCACTTTCAAAAAAAAAAATGCGAAAAAACTAAAAAAAAAAAAAATCAAAACCCCACGTCAAGAATCCATCGCTTTGAAGTGAAAAAAAAATAACGAATCCCAAAACTAATATAAAAAAATCTTAGATTTGATTGGTTTTGAAATTTTTTTTTGTTGTTGTTCAAAGTTGTTTGATTTAAAATCTAATTTAAAAAAATATATTTATTAATTTCTTATTTTTCGTAGTTAATAATAACCAAAATAATAAACAAAAGAAAGATTTTTCATAAAAAAAAAAGTTTTAAATAGCTTTCCAAAATGTAAATAAATGAGCCACCCTAATGCTTACATGTCTCGATGCACCGCTTCCAACCTACAACTTGCATGCAAGTTACAAGTGCAGGGATAATTTTCCATTCGAGCAAGCACTGAATTTAGCGAACCTTCGACAAAATAAACCCGAATGTATAATAAACATCACAGGTTGTACAAAATAAAACTTTTAATCGCCGATTCCACAAAATGCACTTATCGCACCGTGAATAAAAAAAAACACGTACTCACCTGACCTCATACTTTTCTCGCATATTTCATTTCCCTCGACGACTGCCGGATCGGATTCTCGGGAAAAGCTTCGGGAGGGTGGAATTTGGCCAATTCCGCCCATCGTCCTCCAGCAACCAACCTTTTTCCATGCGCGCAGGATCCAAATGCTCCGCCGGCAATCGTGCAGCACAGTTTTCCGCTTCCTTTGATTCCGTTTGTCGGCAATCCGTTTTGTTGTCTTGATTTTCACCTTCATTTTGACAGATCCACAAATCTCTCCACAACAATCCATAAAATGTAGTACTAGATTAACACTGAGAATAATTCATCACAGTTTATTTTGGAAGGTACACTCAGAAAATAAATAATTTGATTTTAAATAAATTAAATTTATTGATTTCTGTTATTTATTTGTCGGTGTCAAATTCATTACAATTGCAATGTTTATCCTTTGTGATGATTTAATTATGTCATTGTTTAATTGATTATATATGCATGTCTTATTATATTTAAAATAAATTTTATTTATTATTTATTCTAGTTTTAAATTAAAGATGCCCCTTTTATTTTGATTCTCACGAATCTTGGGTAATAAGTAGCTGAAATGGGATCGCTGGAGACCGGAGTCTAACGACGTTGATGGTCAGTAACAGGCCGAGGCCTTCAAACAGCGTGGAGTTGACTAAGTCAATGATGATACCCTATGACCCCGACCCATGTATATGCTACGAACTGGGTTCCTACTTTAGCACGCTTTCCGGCACCTTGTGTAAAACAAGAAAGATTCGAAAATGAGCTTGTTGTTAAAAAAATCAATACTTTGTCAATTGCGTCTGTCAAGTGTCTGGTTCAGAGGTACACATAGAATCAAAGACTCGAAAGTGTTGTAATTTTGAAAAAAATATTAGCTTGCTATTATTTTTTTCACCCGAGCCGGGGGAGAGTGTAACCAGTGCGTTAGTTTACCGTTTAGTGTAGTGAGAATCATAGTTTAAATTGCGAAAAACACCATCAAGATTCAAGGAGGTGCTTTGGGGAGGAACGGAGAATGACCACTCCAAGATACCGAACGCGTAGAGGCGGCGTGATCAGGTCAACAGAGCGCTAGTCGACACCAGGTGGAGCTGAAGGACGCGTTATGGTAACGGTAACGCTAACGCATCGAAGCGTAACAGGACATGGTGGGAGGAATTACTGGACGGACCTCAAATGTCTATGACCGGAGTACGGGGTCAATAGCCTTGCTAAGAAATAGGCTCATTTGGATCCGTAAACTCGAGACGTCGACTTCACCATACCACACAACCGCACAAAGCCAGTAGGCAACCCAGCAAGTTATCTGGGACACACCTTTTAACCAGGTAACCGCCATTTTGAACCCCGTACCCGGCGTCCGACTAATCCATTTCCGTATCCCATCATGTGCCTTAGGACCCCGTTATTTTTGGCTGAACAACAACATCAGCTCCACCGGTCGATTCACCGAAGGTTTACCCTTGAGGTCGCCATCCAGGGAACCGCCAATCCGCTCCACCCAAACTGTGCGTGTCGTGAACTACCAGCCGATACCCAGCGTGCTTCGTCCGTCGTCGCTACAACCCACCAAGAGATCCTTGGATCCCTGTCACCAACCGCCGGCAAGACGCGAGAAGGTAATCGAGCCGACGCCAACCCACCACACCGTCACGGCACCATTGCCACCACCGCAACACGAGGTAGGCCAGTTTGATCTTTGGGGAAATCCTCATACCGGGAGGGAAGTGAATCACCACAAAGCCATTTGCCCAGTGTCACGTTAGTGCTTTACGTTTCGGGAAAATAAAGTGGGAGTTCTCTTAACCGATCTAAAGTGTTTCCTTGACTCCGCGATTCCTTTTACGAGTGCCGACCCTGAGGCTAGAGGGGGGTTCTTGCTCCGCTGAGCAGTAGACTAGCCCGTTGGTTACAGACTAGAACTAGGACTAGAACTAGGACTAGAACTAGGACTAGAACTAGGACTAGATCTAGGACTAGATCTAGGACTAGAACTAGGACTAGAACTAGGACTAGAACTAGGACTAGAACTAGGACTAGAACTAGGACTAGAACTAGGACTAGAACTAGGACTAGAACTAGGACTAGAACTAGGACTAGAACTAGGACTAGAACTAGAACTAGAACTAGGACTAGAACGAGGACTAGAACGAGGACTAGAACAAGGACTATAAATTGGACACTGCAAAGGTCTAGGACAGTGGTTTTCAAACTTTTTTCACTCACCGCCCCCTTATGCAAAATTCTCGAGCTCAACGCCCCCCTGAGCAAATTTTCAGAAAATCTATTGAAAAAATGAAAATTTGGATCGTTAAAAAACCATTTGCTTTTAGCTTGATGTTGTTGTAAGGCTAACTCAAAATTCATTCAGATTTATATGAGGCCCTCAGATCCAAAAGGGTATAAATGTGGAAATGGTCGATTTGGATTTAACCCTTTAATGCATGACTTTTTTTAATTGAGAATTACAGTTATTGATTCAGTGAAATCATAACATTTTAATTCGAATAACAAAACTCAACAGGTTTGAAGTCGTTATTTTGAGTATCATAGCAGTTATGGCCCATAAAAGTTGAAAAATATTTTTTGAAATTCTTAGTTCATTTCAATACGGTTTTGCTAATTTCTTCAAAACCTTGTCAATTGGGTGCAGTAAGGTGTTTGTGATTGATCGAGATTGAAAAATTTGTTAGAATTTACAAATCTGAAGAATTAACAGCGATTTTCCAAAAACTACTTTTTTCAAAAAAATAAATAAATTTGGTTTTCGCAATTTTTCCGCATACTCTGTTCGATATCTCACACAAACATTGAAATATCATAATAAAAAATACCATAGGCTAATTTCATTTAATCTCTAGAATATTTTTAGTCAATACAAGACCCAAAAATATCCACGCGTTTTCGAGATATTTGGATTTTGATTAGTGTTGTTTCAAAACAACACTATGCATTAAAGGGTAATGTCAAACGATTCTTATATTTCGAACTATATTTCATGATTTGTCAGATTTTTAGAATTTTATTTGCATACTATTTTGTTCGAAAGAGCATTTTTTTTTAAATATATGGAAAATTACTTAACATAACAAATTAGAAGCGTGTTTTCTCGAAATTTGCCTTTATTCACTTATACTAAGGTTGCCTTATACCCGAGCCGGATAAATCCGGGAAATTTTATTTTAAAACCTGGCAAGATCCGGGCATTTGATTTAACAATTGTCGACCAAAAACCCAGATAATATCCAGGCAAATTTTCTCAATAGCCAGGAATTTCTTGACAAAAAATCAAGAAATAAAACTTGTTTTCTTCATCATTTCTCAGCAGTTTTTATTCAGGCATTCAAAACACTTTTCAAGATTATTTCCTTAAAAATTTTCAAAAAATTTCGTTTTGGATTCAAAAATAAAAATTTCAACAACACAATTTTTTTTAAATTTTGATTGTTTTGGCAAATGAAGTGAATAATTCCGGGCAACTGAGCCGGACCGAACTTTTAACAATTTTTTAATAAATATCCGGGCAATCTGGCTACCTTAACTTATTCTTTTTTGGTTCCAAGGGCCTCGTATTGCTTCAAACCTCCAGTAAGCACATAATTCTATGTAAAGTTTCCAGGACACTTACTTAAACTGATTAATTAGTTTGATATCAAATCATATGTATATCTTAAATTTTGGTAACATTTTTTTTTCTATTTATAATTAATTTGAATAAGTGTTGAAAACTAAATTGCATTATTGAATACAAATACTGTAAAGCCGGTAAAGTAACGTGAGAAAAGTATTACTTCTTGATATCTGAATTTGAGTCCTGTTCAAAGTTATGCAGCATTCAAGGGTCTTGAAGTTTAAATAAGATTCTAATAACTAAATCCAGGCAAAGTTCGTGATAACCGAAATGATTAAAATTTTATAAACAAATGGCATAATTGATTTTTGGCATCGATTGAAATCGAGATGAACAGATAAGAACTTAAAATGAAAATTCTCTGATCTTAAATAATTCTTACACAATTTCTTCCAAAACAATGCAGACACCCCCACCCTGAGCCCTTCCAACGCCCCCCAAATTTCAACATTGAGCTCACCGCCCCCCTGGAAGCTCCCAACGCCCCAAGGGGGCGGTAGGGACCACTTTGAAAACCACTGGTCTAGGACCATCAGTAGTACTAGGAGCATAATTATGACTAGGACTGAGACTACGATCAGGACTAGGACTTTAGCTAGGTCCAGAATAAGGACTAGAGCTAGGACTGAGACAATGTTTCTTTTATTAAAATTAATAATAAAATTTTGTCTATCACCTCTGGTTTTTTTTTTATATGGCGTGTGGAATTTATATTTTGATCAGTTTTGGGATAAAACGGGATCTTTGATAATCGATAAACCCACATGAAAACTTAAAGCTGATTTTTAATCAACTAATTATCTTCCATTGTATCATGAATTCAAGATTTGATTAGATATTTTTGTTCCATAGATACAACATTGTGAAAAAAAACTGATTTAACAATTTTCTAGAAATTAAACTTTTAAAGATTACAACTGACGCCATTCAAGAAAGTCATTGAGTATTTGATATAACGTATATTTTCTCATTTAGCAACTTTGTTGAAGTCTGCGGTGCGATTTGACTTATTACTTTAAAAATATTGAAAGTTTGATATACTTTAAAGTTTCTTAGAAAAATTGTTAATATTCCAGTTCATGCAGATTAAAAAAAAACTTCATGACCTTTTTTCTCAGAAATCAAAATAACTCGTTGTCTTCGGGAATGGGGATTTTTGAGTGATAACATTAGTTTTCCAAATATTTGTAACAGCTTTGCTAAGAAAAAGTGCACAAATTTAAAATAAGTTTACCCTATATTCAAAAGTTTACTCGAAAACAAGAGTATACAAAAAAAAACTAAATCAATATTTGGAATCAGCGCCCCAAACTAATCAGAATAAGCTCTTATATTCAGTACACCCAGGAAATTTATTTTATTTTGTTGACCTTTATTATCTATCACGAGGGTGCACTTAACTTGATTCCTTAGCTTTATGCATAAAACTTCAACATATGATCTATAAACGTCTCAAACTTCTATAATCTCCCGATCAGAAGAGAAAAACAAAATTATATCAAGACAAGATATTTTGGTAATCAATTTTTTCCTATCAAAATGAAATATAATTTAGTTCTCGTAGGATGTTAAAAAATATAACAAAAAGTCCATGCAAGAATATCTTAATTATATCACTCCTTGATAGCATTATATCAAAATTATATCTCAATCAGATAGGATTAATAGTACCAAAAATGCAAAAATATTAGTCTTACAAACAAGCTTGTATGCAATGTTTGACTAGCTCCTGACTTGTACTCAAATTTTCATGAATTGTTTCAAACTTGAATAATTCTTGAAAAGTTTGGGTACTAGCCAGGAGATTCGAACCTCGATTGCAGGTTGAGAGGCGCGCACGTTAACAACTGAACAACAAAAACAACTAATTGTTTCAAAAGAGATATAATCATTTTTTTCAAAACGACCAAAATGAAAATTATGAAATCAAAGCTATATCTAAATAAGTTGATAAAATCTTGTTGAGATGGGTTTGTGTAACAACTTTGATATGCTCTCCTGATCTTGCTCTAATCTACCATATTGTATAAGATCAAAATTTGATCATTTTTGTAATTTTTGTAATTTTTGTCATTTTTGTCATTTTTGTCATTTTTGTCATTTTTGTCATTTTTGTCATTTTTGTCATTTTTGTCATTTTTGTCATTTTTGTCATTTTTGTCATTTTTGTCATTTTTGTCATTTTTGTCATTTTTGTCATTTTTGTCATTTTTGTCATTTTTGTCATTTTTGTCATTTTTGTCATTTTTGTCATTTTTGTCATTTTTGTCATTTTTGTCATTTTTGTCATTTTTGTCATTTTTGTCATTTTTGTCATTTTTGTCATTTTTGTCATTTTTGTCATTTTTGTCATTTTTGTCATTTTTGTCATTTTTGTCATTTTTGTCATTTTTGTCATTTTTGTCATTTTTGTCATTTTTGTCATTTTTGTCATTTTTGTCATTTTTGTCATTTTTGTCATTTTTGTCATTTTTGTCATTTTTGTCATTTTTGTCATTTTTGTCATTTTTGTCATTTTTGTCATTTTTGTCATTTTTGTCATTTTTGTCATTTTTGTCATTTTTGTCATTTTTGTCATTTTTGTCATTTTTGTCATTTTTGTCATTTTTGTCATTTTTGTCATTTTTGTCATTTTTGTCATTATTGTCATATTTTTACCTCTTTGTTAACATACTTTTGTCTTGAAACTTTCGTGGTTCGTCTAACGACGGCTCAAATCTCACGTCTCAGTTCTCAGGTCTCGCTCAGATTTCATGTCTCAGAACTTATATCCTATGTCTCTTGTATTTGCCAAATCATACCTCAGGAGTCCTTAGAACTTCAGTTCTCAAATTCTAGACCTCAGGTCTGAGGTCTAAGGTTTCAGGTCTCAGTTTTGAATTCTCAGGTCTCAAGTGGCAGGTCTTTGAAGTTAGGTGTCAGGTTTAAGGTCTCATATTTTTTTTTTTTTTAATTGAGCAGGGAAAAGCCCCCGGGAGTTGGCCTCTCTTGCAGCACCATTCTCCCGAAGGCATAAAACCTCCTCACATTTATTGATCATGTTTGATATCTTTTCAAAACTAACATTATTTACAATCTTTAGAATTCACACTTTCTTTTCAACACTATTTCATTAAATTAGCGGTTCTGCAGTTGCGGCATGTGGTGGGCGGTTTTGTGGTGTGGTGGGCGGTTTTGTGGTGTGGTGGGCGGCTTTGGTGGGTGGCGGTGGCTAGCAGAGAGGGGATATAAACAAAGTCGTATTGTGGCGATTAGTGGCAGGTTAGATAATTTTGGGTGAGGAAATTGATTTTTCCAAGGCCCCCAGTGAGATTACTCTCTGTTAAGGGGGTCTTAACGAACTAGTTAGCTGCTTAGTTCACAATTCAGTTGTTTTTTCTCACATCATGCTAGGTAGTTTTCTAGGTTGGTTTTGAGGTATGTTTTAACTGAACGTTTGAAGCTGGCTTTGTTGGTTGTGATTTTCAGATATCCTGGAAGAGCGTTGTACTTCATCTTGCTGAAGTATTCAGGGGACTTTTTCATTTTCTCTGTATTTACTCTTCTGAGCATCAGGTTTCCTCTCGACCTCGTAGGAAATCTGTGATTCTGCTGCTGAATTTGTTGATTGTGGTGGAAGACTGGGTTGTGTAGCTGGTGGTGTACTTGAGGTCTCATATGTTGCTCAGAATTCATTATTCAGCTTTCATGTTTCAGGCGTCATTTCCTAGATACATATCAGGATTTAGATCTCAGGTCTAACGTGTCTCATTATCTCAAGTATCGACAGTCAGCATGAGTTTTTAACGCGGTTTTAGGAAATCCTTTTTTTTTTTACTGACAAATGTTCAACTTTTTCCTAATCTGTCGAACAAAATGTCCTACTTTCCTGTATTTGGTAAGCCTACCCGGGACTCGTCATTTTGCGAGTGGACGTTTTGAGACGATCAAATATTTGCCATTTGAATACCAACCGAAACCAATCAAATCCGACTGTTAGATTCAGTTCAAAGCTTGGGCACATCATGGATGGAAGCCATTTGGCAGATCGGGTCCACGACGAATCGGATGATGGGCATACAAGATTAACATTCAATTTCTCCGGCTTTGTTCAAGATTTGCTTCCGACGATTTTGTCGTTCCGGTTGCGTTTCCAAATCTGGCTGAGCAGGATGAACGAACACGACGAGCCAGCAATGAATGGTTGTTGATACGATTTGTACTTCTCTTCTGGCAAAAGGGGAACGGGTCACGGTTTTTGGGGCCAGCCTTGGTCCTGGAATAGGATGGGTCGGAACCATTTGACAGCATTGACACGCACATTTACCCAACTTATGACAGGAGG
>NC_073692.1:89669346-89759996 GCF_029784155.1 Uranotaenia lowii
AATCTGAATTCTGAATCCGAATTCTGAATCTGAATTCTGAATCTGAATCTGAATTCTGAATCTGAATTCTGAATTCTGAATCTGAATTCTGAATCTGAATTCTGAATTCTGAATCTGAATTCTGAATCTGAATTCTGAATCTGAATTCTGAATCTGAATTCTGAATCTGAATTCTGAATCTGAATCTGAATTCTGAATCTGAATTCTGAATCTGAATTCTGAATCTGAATTCTGAATCTGAATTCTGAATCTGAATTCTGAATCTGAATTCTGAATCTGAATTCTGAATCTGAATTCTGAATCTGAATTCTGAATCTGAATTCTGAATCTGAATTCTGAATCTGAATTCTGAATCTGAATTCTGAATCTGAATTCTGAATCTGAATTCTGAATCTGAATTCTGAATCTGAATTCTGAATCTGAATTCTGAATCTGAATTCTGAATCTGAATTCTGAATCTGAATTCTGAATCTGAATTCTGAATCTGAATTCTGAATCTGAATTCTGAATCTGAATTCTGAATCTGAATTCTGAATCTGAATTCTGAATCTGAATTCTGAATCTGAATTCTGAATCTGAATTCTGAATCTGAGTTCTGAATCTGAATTCTGTATCTGAATTCTGAATCTGAATTCTGAATCTGAATTCTGAATCTGAATTCTGAATCTGAATTCTGAATCTGAATTCTGAATCTGAATTCTGAATCTGAATTCTGAATCTGAATTCTGAATCTGAATTCTGAATCTGAATTCTGAATCTGAATTCTGAATCTGAATTCTGAATCTGAATTCTGAATCCGAATTCTGAATCTGAATTCTGAATCTGAATCTGAATTCTGAATCTGAATTCTGAATCTGAATTCTGAATCTGAATTCTGAATCTGAATTCTGAATCTGAATTCTGAATCTGAATTCTGAATCTGAATTCTGAATCTGAATTCTGAATCTGAATTCTGAATCTGAATTCTGAATCTGAATTCTGAATCTGAATTCTGAATCTGAATTCTGAATCTGAATTCTGAATCTGAATTCTGAATCTGAATTCTGAATCTGAATTCTGAATCTGAATTCTGAATCTGAATTCTGAATCTGAATTCTGAATCTGAATTCTGAATCTGAATTCTGAATCTGAATTCTGAATCTGAATTCTGAATCTGAATTCTGAATCTGAATTCTGAATCTGAATTCTGAATCTGAATTCTGAATCTGAATTCTGAATCTGAATTCTGAATCTGAATTCTGAATCTGAATTCTGAATCTGAATTCTGAATCTGAATTCTGAATCTGAATTCTGAATCTGAATTCTGAATCTGAATTCTGAATCTGAATTCTGAATCTGAATTCTGAATCTGAATTCTGAATCTGAATTCTGAATCTGAATTCTGAATCCGAATTCTGAATCTGAATTCTGAATATGAATCTGAATTCTGAATCTGAATTCTGAATCTGAATTCTGAATCTGAATTCTGAATTCTGAATCTGAATTCTGAATCTGAATTCTGAATCTGAATTCTGAATCTGAATTCTGAATCTGAATTCTGAATCTGAATTCTGAATCTGAATTCTGAATCTGAATCTGAATTCTGAATCTGAATTCTGAATCTGAATTCTGAATCTGAATTCTGAATCTGAATTCTGAATCTGAATTCTGAATCTGAATTCTGAATCTGAATTCTGAATCTGAATTCTGAATCTGAATTCTGAATCTGAATTCTGAATCTGAATTCTGAATCTGAATTCTGAATCTGAATTCTGAATCTGAATTCTGAATCTGAATTCTGAATCTGAATTCTGAATCTGAATTCTGAATCTGAATTCTGAATCTGAATTCTGAATCTGAATTCTGAATCTGAATTCTGAATCTGAATTCTGAATCTGAATTCTGAATCTGAATTCTGAATCTGAATTCTGAATCTGAATTCTGAATCTGAATTCTGAATCTGAATTCTGAATCTGAATTCTGAATCTGAATTCTGAATCTGAATTCTGAATCTGAATTCTGAATCTGAATTCTGAATCTGAATTCTGAATCTGAATTCTGAATCTGAATTCTGAATCTGAATTCTGAATCTGAATTCTGAATCCGAATTCTGAATCTGAATTCTGAATCTGAATCTGAATTCTGAATCTGAATTCTGAATCTGAATTCTGAATCTGAATTCTGAATCTGAATTCTGAATCTGAATTCTGAATCTGAATTCTGAATCTGAATTCTGAATCTGAATTCTGAATCTGAATTCTGAATCTGAATTCTGAATCTGAATTCTGAATCTGAATTCTGAATCTGAATTCTGAATCTGAATTCTGAATCTGAATTCTGTGTAACGGATGTTATTGTCTCACCATCAATGCCAGCAATTTATTTAAGGGCGCCACTTCCAGAATGGAAGATTGCTGACACGAGTTGAAATGCCGGCCAAGACCCTTTCACAAGGCGGGTGCGGAATAAGTGGCTCGAACAATCGTTTCCCCGGTTTAGGATAGGGTTTTAAAAACAAGATGTCAACGCACTCGATCTTGAATCCCGTGAAAATGTTATCTCGCTACGCAGAAGGCCAAAGTACATTTAATTGAATAATTTTATCGTTATTGACGCGGTCTAATCCAAAAACTTGCACGCAACGACAACAGCTTGAGTAGAAGAAATTGCCTGCCTTTCGGGCGCTTTTGAACTGAAGGCAAAAGACGGACTGTTTATAGTTACTTCTAGTTTATATTATTATCCAATTCGGTTAACTCCTATCTGGCTCCCTACTTCTTATTTACTAATTTACAAACTTTACTTTTGGTGTGTATGCGATTTTTGTGTGGGATTTCAAATACTCACCCACGACCTTTGTAGGTGGGATTCCAGCACTGACAGGTAGGTGTTGCTTTTGACCAAGGAGGAATCGGGCTGCCAGGGCACGAGATTCCTAAATGCCAACCGAGTTTGGTCCGAGTTTCACACCGTTGCTGACTCGGCTTCTTCTTATTGCTTTTGGGCCTAGGTGTCGACGAAGAACCGGATGTCGACGGATGGATGGCACGTGGTTCCGTACAAGCGCAGGCACCACTTTTCCCAACCCTCTTCTTGCTTTCGGGCCTAGGTGTCGACGAAGAACCGGATGTCGACGGATGGATGGCACGTGGTTCCGTACAAGCGCAGGCACCGCTTTCCACAACCCGGGGATTCTCAGTCCACAACGAGGATGGTTCCGGCAATAGTCGCGTGCTTGACACTACAGCCTAGGATCTGGACGACACATGGGATTGCACAAATCCGGCGGATGGGCACACCAGAGGTTCCTCAATCTGCAACGAGGATGGTTCCGACGAGACGACACGTGGGATTGCACAAATCCGGCGGATGGGCACACCAGAGGTTCCTCAATCCACAACGAGGATGGTTCCGGCGGTTTCCGTTTCTTGACACTGGGCCGAGGGACTGGACGACACGTGGGAAAGGTCAAGCACCGTCCGGCGAGCACAGCCCGGGGTTTTTAATCCGCAACCGACTATGAGCCAGACGATTGAAGCCCACTTTCTAGCCGAGAAGCGATGTCACGTGGTAATTAGTGGATTCCGGCTAGGTTCACGACTCGGGGGTCCTCAATCCGCAACCGAGTTTGAGCCAGCCGATTGCCGGTCGCTTACCACTAAGGACGATGGATGCAGTTGTGGCGTGGGTTTTCCAACCCCAGACTAACACCCACGTTGACGCGGGTTACCTGTCAACGGTTATCATTATTATCCCGACTAAATCGCAACCACATGATTAGTTACCTTTTTTATACGTTTTTTTTCTTGTTTCACGTATCGTGTTCACTTAACTGGCTTTGAGCCTGCTATCCTGCTAGACTAATAAAACTTTATATAAGGCACATGTATTTTTATCAATTTGTATTCTTATCGATTTTTGCACTTACTCAATACTAGTATCAGTTCAATTTACTTTCTGATAACGTTTAATTTTTCTCTAAATAGAATCGACTTCAATAGTAATATCCTTTTTAAAAATTTCTATCTTAATCTCCAGAATCTCAAATATCACTTTCTTAACGGTTTTGATTCTACAAAGCAAGTGTCGAAGCGAGTAGCAAGTGGATCAAGGCCAACCAGGAATCGGCATCGAATTATTAAAACAATAGGCCACATTTTTGGCGCAAGTTCCTTTCTCACTTGCACACATACGTATGATGGTTTTACCGGGTCCAAGGGACAAACTTTTCCGACGTTGCAACCCAAGAGCAATCTTGCTCAAACGGTTGGAGCGGGACCGTTTGAAGTGTTTGTTGAGTCTTGACTTAAGACGCTATCGGCCACCAGATGGCACTACATGTTTGCAAACGGTTGAGATTAGACTAGATCGATTCTATCGTCTTATCTTGAATAAGGTGGTTCATAATATTTTTCTTTTTTATTAGATAAACAGTTCGTTACACTCGTCCATCCATAAAGTTTAAAAATTTTGAAATTTGAAAAAATTTCAAAATTTTTAAAAACATAATTGTTTTTATTTTTCTTAAATTTGCTCCGGACGCATTACACGTTTTAACTCACGGAGGTTTAAATCTTTGCTCCTACCTCTTCAATTTTCTCCCGGGGGTGTCGTCACGTCTGAACATCGCGGAGGCTAAAATTTTTCATATGTGTTTATTAAAATTTTTCTCCGGACGCGTTTCCGCGGTTGAAATCACGGAGGATTTAAATTTGCTCCTGCCTCTTCAATTTTCTCCCGGGGGTGTTGCCACGACTGAACATCGCGGAGGTTAAAATTTTTCTTCGGTATAATTTTTTCCATATTTCATTTTTTTTTTTAAATTAAATTTACTTTTTTTCCTAAAGTTTCTCCGGACGCGTTGCCACGTTTAAAAACACGGAGGTTTTAAATTTGCTCTCCTACCTCTCAATTTTCTCCCGGGGGTGTTGCCACGTCTGAACATCGCGGAGGTTGAAATTTTGAATTTGTTTCTATAAAAAATTTCTCCGGACGCGTTGCCACGGTTAAAATCACGGAGGTTTAAATTTGCTCTCCTGCCACTTCAATTTTCTCCCGGGGGTGTTGCCACGTCTGAACATCGCGGAGGTTTAAATTCTCTTTTTTTTTTCGATTACTTTTTTCAATTTTTTTTTTTTATTTATTATAAATTTTCTCCGGACGTGTTGCCACGTTTAAAATCACGGAGGATTGAATTTGCTCTCCTGCCTCTTCACTTTTCTCCCGGGGGTGTTGCCACGTCTGAACATCGCGGAGGTTAAAATTTTCCTTTTGTTTTTGTAAAAAAATTTCTCTGGACGCGTTGCCGCGGTTGAAATCACGGAGGATTAAATTTTCTCCTGCCTCTTCAATTTTTCTCCCGGGGGTGTTGCCACGTCTGAACATCGCGGAGGATAAAATTTTCTTTCTGGTTTATATAATTTTTCTCCGGACGCGTTGCCGCGGTTGAAATCACGGAGGGTTAAATTTGCTCCTGCCTCTTCAATTTTTCTCCCGGGGGTGTTGCCACTTCTAAACATCGCGGAGGTTCAAAACAATTATTATTAGTATTTTATTTTTTTTTTTTAATTTGTATATTTATTTATTTTTTTTTCTATTGGTCCCTAAAATTTCTCCGGACGCGTTTCCACGTTTTAACTCACGGAGGTTTAAACTGCTCTCCTGCCTCTTCAATTTTCTCCCGGGGGTGTTGCCACGTCCAAACATCGCGAAAGTTGAAAGTTTTTTTTTTTTTTTTTTTATTGTTCGAGCATTCCGTTTATTATTATTATTGTTATTCTTACCGGTCGATTTTCTTATTATTCTTAAATTTGTTTCACACTTCAAACATCAGAAATTTCTGATCATGCTAACTTTCTTTTATCAGTACTAACCTCAGATACATCTGTGAAATCTTTACGTTTTCGAATCAATCCATTTGAATCAGGTCCATAGCCTGAACTAATGTAAAGGTAAACAAATTTTCCGCTTTAATTCAACTATTTATCGATATTCTATTTAATATCAATCTTTCAAAGTATTCGTTTTCAGACGTTATCATCTGAACCCTCCTAACAATATCGGTCATCTCTATTATTCAAACTGTCATTCGGTTGTCGAAATGAAACAGCAAAAAGAAAACAACTGTGAATAAGATCCCAGAACCAAAGAGGAAACTTTACTAAAATTATAAGGATTACAGCTACTTTAATTGTTTTTAGAATTCAAATTCAGGTAATTTGTGTTGAAATAATATGTGCTAACTTTCTTTTTTTTCAGGTTTCCATCATGAATGTAAAAATAGGACGTAAAAAGAATTTAAGAGAAAACTAATAGGATAAGGATAATTTACAATATCTACATATTTTTTTTTGGAAAATCTATCTACATATTATCATGGATATGATTAATAAAATGATGTGGATTCAGTTTGAGCCGAAATTGATTGCCGATTACGTTTTTTTAAGCCACGGAAGAAACACCTTTGGTGGGACTTTAAAGCCTTAAATCCAGAATTGATGTTCATGTTGTGATGATTGTTGTTGTGCCGAGACTACGGACAACGTCATAGCTTTCTTATGGATCAACTACAAACGCTTTAAGAAGGACCCATGGTAGCTTCCGGTTATTTTTTTCCCTTCAAGCGTTTCTAAAGTGTACGAATTCGAACCCAAGACTTCAGCAATTCGAACCTTTGTGAATTTCGGTGCAAATTTTCCGACAAAATTCCGATCCTTATTAGAGAGGTGGACGTTTCGCTTATATACGGTTTCACCCTTTTGGAATGTGTGTCTGTCGTTAGAGCGCAGGTTATAGTTAGCGCTGTACTTTTTATATGCTTTTGCAAGATTATCTCTTACAATTTGATCGACGTTTTCCATAAACTGGTGACGATCGATTGCCCCAGGTGATTGACTAAAATTGTTGTCAAGCAAGGTTTCGAATTGTTGCCCATTTTGGACCATATTTCGCCCAAAATTGACGAAGTACGGTGTGAAACCAGTACTTTCGTGAACCGTCGTGCATATGGCTCTTGCGATTTGTGGGACAGACTCATCCCAGTCACGATGCTCACGTTTCGCGTTCAAGGTGCAACGGATAGCTGTAACGATCACTCTATTTACCCGCTCGGTAGGGTTCGGGCTAGGATGGTACACAGGTAAGTTCCAGTGAGTGGTTCCATATTTCCGAAGCATTTGTTCAAATTGATGTGATTTGAACACCTGCGCATTATCAGTGATGCACACTGCAGGCGCCCCAAACACATTGAACACAATGCACACTGGTACAGAACATCAATCTAGCGGAACTAAATTAATAGCGCCCAGGGATGAAAAGATAGACTTTTGGTGTCTTCGACAACATTGCATAGTTTTACAAGGCGCATACTTTGAAAGTAAATACAGAGTCGAGGGGTCCACCAATAGCAAGATAAAAATGCTAACTTTTTTGTTAAGCATTTTAGAGCTTTGGTTTCTTCTACAAAGTTGTTTATCTTAACAAAATACATAACTTTGCTGAACAAGTCAAAGTTCTACAATTTCATTCTAAGGAGTTACAATGAAATTAAGAAAAATACCTTGAAAAAACAGTTTTTTAAATCTGAAACGTTGTAGGTAAGACAAAACAATTTTCAGTCTTCGAAACAAAGTTGTAAAATGTTAAGTTCTACAATCGCTTAGTACATTATGATGTGTTTTGAAATTGCTGAAGCGCTGCAGAAAGCATTTAGTGTAATATATTAACGATTTTCAAAGCAAAGTGGTTCGAATTGCGCAAATTTTCGCACCATCAGCCAATGTGGATTTTATTTTTGGTATTAAGAGGAATCATTTCCATATAAAACTAGCGTGGAACTCGGTGGAACTCGGTGGAACTCGAAGCAATTTTAAGATTGAAAATCTAGTATTTTGTTCACAAATATCACTTTTTCAGACACTTGTTTTTACAACATTTGCTTCGGTCAGGAATAAATGGTGTATATCAACGTGTTGTCAGCTCTGGTTTCAAAATGGTCATAAATCCTTTACTCAAATTGAGTTTGTAATCCAACGAAAACTTATTATCTCAAAAGTGTTTTTATCGTTAAATAGAGCCAAAGATGGCCTGCCACCAGCTACTGAAAGCTGAAAGCTAGTTTACTTTTGGAATTAAATCACTTTCACGTGTTGGTACAGATATCATTTATATAATGATGTACTAGAACAGATTCTATTGATAAATTTGAAACGGAAAACCGGTTAAATCATCTAATTATTTCTTTTTCTCAAATTCTGCAAGTAAATTGCATCAAAGAAACTAAGAAACTAATAAAGTGTCAAAAAAAGTGATATTTGTGAACAAAATACTAGATTTTCAATCTTAAAATTGCTTCAAGTTCCACCGAGTTCCACGCTAGTTTTATATGGAAATGATTCCTCTTAATACCAAAAATAAAATCCACATTGGCTGATGGTGCGAAAATTTGCGCAATTCGAACCACTTTGCTTTGAAAATCGTTAATATATTACACTAAATGCTTTCTGCAGCGCTTCAGCAATTTCAAAACACATCATAATGTACTAAGCGATTGTAGAACTTAACATTTTACAACTTTGTTTCGAAGACTGAAAATTGTTTTGTCTTACCTACAACGTTTCAGATTTAAAAAACTGTTTTTTCAAGGTATTTTTCTTAATTTCATTGTAACTCCTTAGAATGAAATTGTAGAACTTTGACTTGTTCAGCAAAGTTATGTATTTTGTTAAGATAAACAACTTTGTAGAAGAAACCAAAGCTCTAAAATGCTTAACAAAAAAGTTAGCATTTTTATCTTGCTATTGGTGGACCCCTCGACTCTGTATTCACTTTCAAAGTATGCGCCTTGTAAAACTATGCAATGTTGTCGAAGACACCAAAAGTCTATCTTTTCATCCCTGGGCGCTATTAATTTAGTTCCGCTAGATTGATGTTCTGTACCAGTGTGCAATGTTCTCCACAAACGTACACACTGATGGTGTGGTAGCTGATCGCATGCATTGAACTAAAATGAATTTGGAAAAGAAGTCACAGACAACGAGAACCCATATGTTTCCACGTTTGGAACGAGGATAAGGCCCAAGGAAATCCATCGAGATGAGTTCCCAAGGACGAGTGCAAAGTTTAGGCTGACCACATCTAGGGGTAACGTTGTAATTTGGTGATTTAGATTCACGACAGACCTCGCATTTCAAGCAGAAGCGCTTCACGTCTGTATACATACGCGGCCAGTAGTATCGTTCCCTTAATTTGGCTAAAATCTTAAGCGGACCTAGATGGGCTTCTTCATGGACGGATTTCATTAATCTGTTTCGATCTACAAGTGGAACTACCTGTTTCCACTTTGCTCCAGGGTCTTCTAAACTGGAAACGTTGGATATAAATTTGAATAATCGTTCATCGCGGATTTCAAAGTCTGGATACCGATCGGGATATTTTCGAACCATAGTTTTAAGTTGTTCGACGTAACAATCAGCAGGCTTGACCTCTATGGAGGTGATTGCCCGGGATAGTGCATCAGCTGGCACGTTTTCGGTTCCCTTTTTATAACGAAGTACAACGTCATACTTTGAAAGTTTAAGTGCCCATCTGGCAATCCTGGCCGACTTGCTGTCAATAGACATGCTCCTCAAAAAAGTAAGACTCATTGCATCGGTTTGGACAACAAACGTGGTTCCTTCCACAAAGTGTTTGAAATGCTCGATACTTAATAGTACCGCAAGACACTCGCGCTCTGTGGCACTGTAGCGTCTCTGAGTGCTTGATAACTTTTTGGAAAAGTACGCAAGTGGTTTTCGTTCACCATCCTGCTCCTGTACTAAAACCGCACCGATGGCTAAGTCGGAGCTGTCGGTCTCGATAATAAAAGGAAGTGAAAAATCAGGATTCGAGAGAACGGGTGCTGACACTAGGGCGGTTTTAAGTTTGTTCAAAGCAAGCTCAGCCTCAGGCGTCCAGTTAAACTTTTTTTTGTCTTTTTTCAGAAGATTGGTAATAGGAGTGGTAATTTCCGAGTAATTATGAATAAACTTTTGATGGAAACCTGCCAATCCCAGTAACCGGCGCACATCCTTAACCGTCTTGGGTGCAGGATAATCAAGAACGGGCTGGATCTTACTTACATCCATAGATAACCCCCTTTCTGACAAAACATAACCCAGGTAACGTATTTCAGTCTGACAAAATTTACTCTTTTGCAGATTTATCGTAAGACCAGCACCGCGAAGTCGTTGAGCTACCTTCCCAATTAGATCCAGATGTTCTCTGAACGAATTCCCTAGAATGATTATGTCATCTAGGTAAACATAAACGAACGGCTCTAAATCATGTCCCAACACCGAGGACATCAACCGCATCATTCCGGCAGGTGCGTTACGAATACCGTATGGCATCACACAGAACCTGTATACACCACGATTTGTTCGGAAAGCGGTTTTGTTTTTGGATGACTCTGACAAAGGGACTTGGTAATACGCCTCTGACAAATCGATAACGGTAAAGTACTTGGACTTTTCGATTCGCTGTAAAATACCCATCATATTGGGGAAGGGGTATTCGTCCTTTCGAGTGCACTCATTCAGTCTGCGGGAATCTAAACAGATTCTCCACTTACCGTTAGCCTTCTTCACCGGAAGTAAAGGATTAATGAAGTCGACCGCCCCGGGACACTCTTCGATCACACCTAATGTTTTCATCCTTTCGATCTCCGTTTCAATAACCTTTTCTATTGTAGGAGACCAACGGTAATATGGTACTTTTCGAGGTTTTGAATCTGGTAAAAGCTCGATCACGTGTTCCATTAAGTGTGTTCGCCCGAAATTACCATTATAGGTTGCAGGCAGTTTTTTCACAACTTCGAAAAGGGATTGTCGTTCAGTCGAGTCTAACTTATGACCGGTTTCTATTTCTTCAGGGCATTGAATGATACTATCAGGTAGTTCAACGGTCGGTATCTCGAGACTTTCATCAGTTTCTGATTCATTCGGTGGTTCTAGAAACGGTGTTTTTGGCTCGAGCTGAAATTCAGCCCTACCTGGACAGTCATCCGGTTGACTGTTCACACGAAATATTTCCGAGTGGTTGACTGGACTTACTTCGGAATTCTGGATTGTCACTGGAAAATTCACAGTCTGTCCAGAGCGGTTAATTAGTTCAAATCCAAACTTATTGAGGAAGTCAATTCCTAGGATGAGGTCTTTCGCCAGTTCTGGCACTACGACCGTTGGAATCACATGTGTGACTAGTTCAAATGTAAATGGTATGTTAACATAACCTAGGCATCGATAGGCAGTCCCATCAGCGGTGGAAATGTTCAGTGAAAGTGGGAGGATTTCGAGACCTAGTTGATCAATTAATTCGATTGAACTGATAACAGAGATACTCGCACCAGTGTCTGCTAGACCTTCAACATCGTGGGACAAAATCTTTACTTTTAAATGAGGACATCTATGGAACGTGGTATTAATTCGAAAAACTTGGTTAAAATATCGAAACGGATAGTTGGGAATCTTACTATTTTCTTTAGGAGGTGAGGTATTCCCCGACTCAGCCTCACTTAATCGTTTTTTGGCGTTCTAAGCTGATGTTGATTGGGACAATTATGGGTCAGAGTTGTAATCACATTTACTCTGGGGGAGAATGTAACCCCGTATAGAGTAAGTTGTGACCCGAAATGTCCCGCAAACCTGCACTGCTAATGACCACCTCACTTGTGCGCCAACGACGGAGGTCATCCGCCGATGTGAGACGGCGTGTTGGATGCCCAGCTAGTAAAACTTTCTCTCAGGGCGGGTCAAGCGGACGGAAAAGGATAAATACTCTTAAGCGAAACACAAAACGCAAAGTAAAGAATTTGCAATACGAGACGAACCAACCCAAAACTTATTTTGCCCGAATGAGCTTCGCTCACTAATCAAAATGCTCACAAAATACCATTTTAGCTTTATATTCGGTAGCTCTCAATCAAAACATAACATGAATACAATATTATATCCGTAAGTGTAACCTGAGGCTATTTACCCTGGGTTTGCAAACCATATTATAAATATTTGGTCGAACTAAACTGTTAATGTTTCATATAATAATGTTTATATATCTTATAGTCTAGAGAAGATCTGACCTTATTTGTTGCCGACGTAGTCGGATTGTTGTCCACGGTTCCGTTTCGATGGTGACAATGTTTGTGGTCGAACCACAGACGAACGGCTTCAGCGACTACCGAGGCTTGGTCTGGTTGACTCAGAGCTCGGATGTGAGCTCCTACTGACCTGGCCTAATCTGTGAGCTAGATTCGGATCGCCGATCGGAGAACCCGATGGGGAATCCACGGTAGCCGTGTCCACTGGCTCAGGGCAGAGACTGGTGCCCCTACGGACGGATGGCAGCATGCAATGCCGACCCGGAAGTGTCGGAAACCCTTGGCTCGGATCCCTAACGGGAGTTCCTACGGCTTGATTCGGCTGGTGAGCACAGCTTTTACGCTAGCCGGATGGCTTGCGTCTTCGACCACTAACCGACCGGGGTCCCTTGGCTCGGAGGTGGTTGCTGGTACCTCCTACGGACGTGCAAGCTGCCTGGATGACCTTGACCACGCTATTGCCGATCACTCGGCCCAAACGTTGTTTTCTCCCACTGGCCAGACTCGGTTCAAGAGGCTGGATTCGGAACCGACTGGCCGAGACGACGGAACTGTAGAATCTGATGATCTTCTTTGATATAACGGATAGATCTCTTCGTTTCTTAAGCTTTAATTTGGTATTGCTAGAGCAGTTTTTCAAACACGCTATTCATCGCATGCACCGATGATACATTTAGCGACAGTAAATAAAGGCTGGAAATACATTTGTATCGAACGGAAACGAAAACACTTAAAATCTGCTGCGTGCACAAAACTTCAACTGCTCTCGATGAAGCCCAACGAACAAAGAGGCTTGAGTCAGCTCCTCGTGGCTTTACCCATCCCTTGGATAAGCCGCCAAACTCACACAATGGATTTCGGTCGAACCTAAGAGTAAGTGGGAAAGGTAGAAAGAATGCCACAGTTGATCAAGTTGTACTAAAAGATTTATCCAAGACACCGCTCATATACACTGAGGTGATTCGAATAAACGGTGTACAGAATACTGTTACATTACCCCCAAAATAAATGCAAGAAAATTTTAATTAAGTTAAAAAAACTTAATTAAAATTTTCTCAACACTAATATTGACCAGACCATGATACCCCAAGCAACCAAAAGTCTCATATCTACTTAAACTCGTGCCTCCAAAGTTCGAATTTCGCTGAACAAAGGTTCCAAAGGGATTTGGTACCGAATTTTCTCGAATGTGAGCATGAAAGTTACAAAAGGTTCCTCAAAAAGTCTTCTATGGACTTGAAGTTCCAAGAAGTTCCTCAAATAGCCTTCTATGTGACATGTCAATCGCACCCACACAGTATAAAAGTTACAAATTAGGTCTCAAATAGCCTTCTGTGAACTTCAAGTTCCAAGAAGATCTTCAAATAGCCTTCTGTGAACTTCAAGTTCCGAAAAGTTCCTCAAACAGCATTTTTTGTGACATGTCAATCGCATTTTTCAGAATAAAAGTTACAAAATGGGTCTCAAAAAGCCTTCTATGGACTCGAAGTTCCAAAAAGTTCCTCAAATTGCCTTTTTGAGACATGTCCGCCATTTCATGAATATGAAATGGGAACGAACATCACAAAAGGGCATATAATAAATAAATCGTGATTTGGAGCTTGGAAATTGTTTAAAAATATAATTTATATTGAAATTTCAACTCAGAACAACTTAAAGCTAACTCGCAAATGATTGTTTTTGAAAAGAGTAAATATTTTGACTTTTTAAAATTTCGTTCAACTGTATTTACTTACCACGAATTGATCACACATTGGAAGTCAGTTGAAGCAATTCATTCATTAAATATCAAGATAAACTCAAGAATTTGTATAATTTTTAGCTTAACAGTTATAAACATGGAATTCCATTTTTTTTAAACCGATATTATTTTAACGGATGATTGATTTATAAGCCGTTTCGTGATGTTTCTTAGTCATAATCAACATGCGTCTTTGCTTCTGGCTGCTGGCTGCCCTCGCGGGTATTCTAGGAAGCTTATAACCACTTTGAATTTTAGCTGGCGGTAAGGCAACATCTAGGCGTGGCGTCGTGGCAGCGTGTTTGGCTATCATCTCGGAGGATCGGGTTCAAATCTGGTACCAGGACTAATTTTTTCCATTAGGTTGTTTGATTGCTTGAGTAAGCGAATCAAATAATTGTGTAGCAGAAATGGCGTGCGTGTTGGCATGTTCGAACAAAGCAATTAAGTAAGATCAATTGAGGGAGGTGATGGATGGAATAAAGATGGATGCCGAGAAACCGGCAGCACCATATGGGCTGGTGGTGACCAAAGTAAGAGAGGAGAGGAGAATAATTTTTTTTGTTTTCGCTGATTAAACGTTTACTTGTGGGCTGAACAGAAGGCCGTTCAAATCTGTTATGGAACTTCAAAGTTTCAATAAGAACTTAAATTTCGGGCTGAATAAAACGAACTTCAGCACATTGATTATGCTGATTAGGCTGTGTTCGACCCTTTTAACGAGACTTTTGGTTGCTTGGGACGCCACTATTGCTGTTTGAAGATTTTTGTTTTGAACATAAATTTTGCTTTTAATTACGATTACTAACGCTCAAAAAATTTTCGCCTGTGAAAGCGGTTCAAAATGGTGGGAACGAAACAAAATCTCGATTTGATATGATAACAAATGCAAAATTTGAGAAAATTTGGAATTTTCATTCAATATTGGCTAATTATATTCTTATTATTCGTTCTAGAGCATAATAAATTGTATTTTATTCATAATAAATAACGACAAATAAATTTTCAATTGCATTTTGAATTCAAAATGGCGGAACCGAACTAAATTTTCACTAAGGTGCACTTGCACCATTAAACACCAAATAATAAATTTCATTTTAGGGTTTCGTTACCTTATCAACACTTTTGTTGAACTTTTTCCAACGATTGGCTATACCATCATTCTTTTCATGGTTCTACGTTTACTTTTTAATTTTTATGTTTCTGATTATAACTAACACGCAATAAATTTCCGATTGCCGTGGCAATCCAAGATGGCTGTAACAAACAAAATATTGTTTTAGTACACAACACTTTTCATAGATGTTGCCTTTTCGTTTACCTTCCTCGATTTTCAGAAATCATTTTTCTTTGATTTTTCTTCGATCATGAATATTAGATTTAATCATGATTTTTAACGAGATACAACTTTTTGCACATGTTGCAGTATAACAAGACGGCTGAAACGAACTTAATTTAACTTAGAACACATTTTTTTTCTGATGTGCATCAATTTTCGGTACCTTATGCAAATTTACTTTTTTCCACTTGGATAAATTCCTGTTTATCCTTAGCTTGCTGCTTAGTTTTGTTGTTTAATTTTCACATTCTTCGCTAATTCGATATTTTTGCCTTTCTTAAATAAATTCACTTTACCGGTATATTTCATTGTGGTACTTTTTTTTGATAAACTTTTCATTTTAGTTTTGCAGATCAAACGATACATAATATAACTTCAAACCTATTTGAAAAACTTTCTTTTTAACTCTTGCTACCGATATATCGAATGAACAAACGATTTTGCGAAAATGAATCATCGCGAACTGCAATGGCCGAACCGCGCGTTCTCGGTACCATGCAAAAACTTAATTGAACCGAACGATACTCGTGTCCACCGTCAATTATGCCGACAAGTTGCCACTGAACTGTAACTATTATTTCCGAATGAACACACGTCATTGAACCGAAATTCTGCGAGGGGTTCTTGCAAATGGTTCGTTTTTACGAATGGACATGTACTAGAATGACGATACCCGAATGTTTCATTTTTGAAACGGATTGTATGTGTATCTAGCTGACCGTATAAATGTTAAGAATTACTAATAGCTCTATATGATTTATAACTAAACCGTACGACCGATATTTCTTAATGTATTTTTACTCATATTGCACTGAACCAAAAAACTCGATTGAACTTCTGCGCTACCTTCTCGATTCATGCAGTTTTCGCGTTACCGAACGTTACGAAATCTGCTCGAATAAACTGACGTTTGCTGTTTCTGACAAGGAATCACGTTCATCCTGCTTTGAATGACAGGGGTGAACTTTCCTTTTCCGATTTTGTCGGTACAAACAAAACAAAGAAACGGATCTTGATACGAAAAATACTATGTTATTGTTATTTTGTACGGTGTGAATGCAGAAGCATTGTACTTTCTGATCAGCTGATTTCTCCAGATCGTCGTTGCTGCAGGTTGATTGACCGCTGTGTTAAGGTCAAGGATTTGTGGAATTAAGAGTACGTAGTGTTTTCAGATCTTCTTCAGCTTGGATGTATGGAAAACTCCAATCGTTTTTCCTGTGCCAGGATCTTTAAGTTCGTAGCAGCTGGTTCCTACTTTTTGGTGAATTACAGCTTCGCTGTACCGCGGTGCTAATTTGGCTGAAAAGTTTTTGGATTTGTCAGAAAGGAAAAAGTTCTTCTTAAGTACTTTTTCGCCTTTTTCAAACGATACTGTGCGTGTAGATCGCGTATTGTAGCTGGCTGAATACTTGTCGTAAGCGCGTTTAAGATTGATCCGAACTGCTTCATAGAGGTGTTTTAAATCTTTTGCCAGATTAGGAGGCTCGAAATAATCCAGAGTTGCATTTGCTTCTCTGATGCGAGTGTACTCGTCGCCAGAACTAATCATTTTTTTACCGAAATTCGTAAAGTACGGAGTGTATCCTGTCGAACTATGGACTGCATTTCGTATTGCACATGCAATATGCTGAATGCCTTTGTCCCAATCTTTTTGATCTTTTCCGTTTAGTGATGCTCTTATTGCTGCCGTAATTACCCTGTTGGCCCTTTCCGTAGGATTTGGGGCTGGGTGATACGCCGCTAGTTTCCAGTGCTGAACGTTATAGTTTAATAGGAATTGATCGAACTGTTTTGCCCTAAACTGCGGACCATTATCGGACATCAACACAGCTGGTACCCCAAAAAGAAGGAAAACATGGTTTTCTAGAAACGTAATAACAGGTGTAGTTTTTGCTTCTCGCATGACTTGAATCATGGTGAATTTCGAGAAGATATCAGTCACTACCAATACCCAAGCGTTTCCAGCTTTGGACCGAGTAAATGGTCCAAGGAAGTCAACTGATATCATCTCCCAAGGACGATCGCATAGTTTTTGTTTACCGCAAGGAGGATTGGGATTAGTGTTGTCTGTTTTTGACTGTTTGCAAATTATGCATGCCTTGCAAAATCGCATCACGTCAGCGCTAATCCTCGGCCAATGAAACTTCTCCTTCAGTGCCTGTAATGTTTTTTCAAAACCTAGGTGTGCAGGATCGTGTGCTTTGTGAATGAGTGTAGTTCTTTCAGCGCTTCTGGGAACATATTTCCAGCGAAATGTAGGATCATCTGGACGTCCTGCATTCGTGACAAACTTATAGATTCGATCATCGACGACTTTGTGATCTTTGTATTTTTCGGGAAATTTTGTAATAAGCTCTTTTAAGTTATCATAAGCTGCATCTGTTAACGATGTTTTGATCATACAAACTGCTCTTGAAAGTGCATCTGCACTTACGTTGTCTTTACCCTTGGTGTACTTGAAGTCAATATCGTACCCTTGAATCTTTAGTGCCCACCGTGCAATTCTTGGACTTTTGCTGTCAATGGACATCGACTTAAGAAAGGTCAAACTCATCGCGTCTGTGATAACAGTGAAACGGGTTGCTTCCACGAAGTGCCTGAAATTTTCGATAGCCATCAGCATCACTAGACATTCCCGCTCAGTCGCACTGTAGCGTTTCTGGGTGGCGGAAAGTTTCTTAGAGAAAAATGCAATGCATTTCCTCTCGCCATTAAAATTTTGTGTCAAGACGGCACCTACGGCCAAGTCTGAACTATCCGTTTCGATTGCGAATGGAAGGGAAAAATCTGGGTTAGAAAGAATGGGTGGTGATGTCAGCGCGGATTTAAGATTCCGGAGTGCATTATCTGCAGCTTCTGTCCACCGAAATTTGCCTTGATTTTTCCTCAAAAGATCTGATATCGGAGTAACTGTTTGGCTGTAATTTCGAATATATCGCTGGTAGAATCCAGCAAGACCTAACAGTCTGCGGATCTCCTTAATATTTTTAGGAGCCGGGTAGTTTAAAATTGGTTCGATTTTGGCGCTATCCGGTGCAATACCTTCTTCGCTCAAAATGTTACCCAAGTATTTCACGGATTTTTGGCAAAATTTCGACTTCTCGATGCTAATCGTAAGATTAGCCTCACGTAATCGTTGTGCAACGACTTTAAGTAAACGCAAATGTTCCTCAAAATCTCCTGATGTGACGATTACATCGTCCAAGTAAACAAATACTTTGGGCTGTAAATCAAACTTTAGAACTCTGGACATTAATCTACAAAGAGTGGCCCCGCTGTTTAACAATCCGAAAGGCATAGTTTTGTACCTCCAAAGGCCTCTAGGGGTCCTGAAAGCTGTAAAGTCTCGAGAATCAGGATCCAGAACGACTTGATGATAGGCGTCCTTCAGATCAATGATCGTGAAGTACTTTGCCTTTTCCAAGCGCTCTAAAATGTTGGTCATGTTTGGGAAAGGATATTCGTCGCGTTTTGTCATCTGATTGAGTCGTCGAGCGTCCAAGCATAGTCTCCAATTTCCGTTCGGCTTTTTGACCGGAAGAAGGGGGTTGACAAACTCACTGCTGCATTCTTCAATCGCATCCATGGAAATCTTTCGATTTCCTTGTCCACTTCCTTTTCGACTTTTGGAGAATATTTGTAGTTTGGTATCTTCTTTGGTTTAGCATCTGGCAGGATCTCGATTTTGTGACGGATCAAATGAGTTCTTCCGATTTTTCCATCGTATGACCTCGGGAAATCATTGATGATCTCCAGCAGATCTTTCTTCTGATTTTCGTTTAACTGGTGCTCTGTTTCAAGTGAATCTAATCCAATTTCGTTATTTTCAGGTGCTTCTAGTGACGGAATGTTCAAACTTTCGTCCTCGCTTGGCTGCATTTTTAATCCCAAGTGGTTTTCGTCGAGGGATAGGCTGAAACACATCATGTTGAGGCTTTTCGGATCCTGGGACGATTGCTGCTGCTGGTTAGATGATGACTCGGTGAGGGTTACGGCTGCTCCGCTGCTCATCATTGGTCTAATGTCGAACGCTCGCCAGAAATCATAGCCACAGATGAGTTGTTTGGCCACATCCGGGATAACTACTGTTGGAATAACGACTGTCTTGCCCTCGAAAGTTACTGGTAAGTTAACAAATCCTAAACATTTTAATCTTTCGCCACTGGCTGTCTGTGCTTTAATACCGATATTCTGAATCGTAAGATTCCATCGCCTGAGAAGATCTAAAGAGTTAATTACTGAAATACTTGCCCCTGAGTCAAGTAAACCTGTTATTTTTGTACCAAGAATTTCAACTTCTACATGCGGACAGGTGTTCAAGTTCAAATTAACTACAAACACTTGATTGAAATAGTTGTAATTGGGAACCTCTTCGTCATTTTCGTCATTAGGAGAAAGCTGGTTCCTATCGGTTTCTCCTTTTACTCGTTTTTTGAATCGGAACTACCCTTATGTTGTTTGGGACAACTTCTCGCGGTGTAATTCGGTTCACCACACGCGTAGCAGTAAATTTTACGTGGCTCTGAGCAAAATTTGGCTATGTGTCCTACCGTTTCGCAATTCCAGCATTTTAACTCCGGAGATTCCTGTGTTTCCTGTTGCTCTAATGGAATTTTCTTTTCTGATGGGTTAGTTTGAAAGTTGTTTCTAAATTTAGATTGACGAAACTTGTTGATGCGTCCAGCTATTGCGTTGACTTCTTCTTCTTCATTTTCATCTGGTTCCATATCTTCTTCGGTCTCGTGGGAGATCTGATGTACATTTGAATGAAGACGTTGTTGGTTAGTGGAATACAGTGATGGTTCTAGAGAATCGAAAATGTAGCAATGCTCCGCTAATTGTTTAAGCGACGATATCGGGGTTAGTGCTAGTCTACGACGGTATGAAATTTTAGTGTTATCGAAAATCAATTTAAGTTTCCTCTTTTCGTTCATCCGATATGAAAGGCTTTTCGAAAGTCTTTCCATCTCCGCAAGATATACGCTAAAACGTTCATTCGATCGTTGTTTGCGCTCTCGCATCTCCTCCTCTATTGCTGAATCCTTGTTTGGGTTTTCGTAATCCGTAAGTAGCTGATGAATTAAGTGTTGCCACGAAAGGAAATTTTCGCAGTATGTGAAGTACCATTTCCTAGCATCTCCTACGAAAAATAAGTACGCTTGCTGCAACAACTCCTCTTCGTTGACTCGATTGGCTTTCGCCAAGATAGTAACCTGTCTGACGAACTCGGAAGCCGAAAGTGCGCGTGGGTGGAGATCTCCGTTGAACTGGATACCCCACTTCTCGATTTTGGTTCTAAAGCTTAGTTCTTTTAGAAATGGGACACTTTCATTTGCTAATAGCTCGTTAACTAGTTATTGGATATTAAAAATTTTGACAGCATTTTGTTGCCTGTAAAAAGTACTATTCGACCTATTTTTTTCAAAATTTAAAATTTACGCGTTTTTGAGATATGTACGATGTAAGAGAAAAAGAAAAAAATAATTTTGCACAGTTTCCTTTAAAGTTCGTCATTATCAAATTGATAGCTGACAAAACCGTTGATTATTCAAAGAATTACTGAGTTTTTGTGGTGGATAAGTATGCAAACACTGTCAATAATGTCCACAAAGTTCAAATCAAGCATTGTAGTGAAGAAAATGATCGGCAACAACGGTTAAGGATCATCAGGGAAGTCAAGTCTCATACCAGCATTTTTAATTTTCAATAAACGAAAAACTAAGGGTAGACCGCTGAAATATCCAAAACAATTTTCTCCGATAAGCTGAAAGTGTTGCCTAGTGATGACTCATAGAAATCCAACCTCAAACAACCATTTTTTGATAGTTCCAAAGCTCTTAAGCTGTAAAACCGGTACCGAAAAAAAAACGTTCAAAAATGTGGTCAAAAATAATCAAATTTGTTCATTTCGAAACAACTGTATCCACTTAAATGCTTCCAGTTTCCAGTTTCCAGAGAAGTATTGGACCAAAAATTATCAGAAATTGAAGAAGGAGGGTGAAGCCACCTAAAATATAGATTTTACGAAGTATAAGTTGGAGAAACTGATCAATACCATGACTGAAAAAAGTGTGCGCCGGCCAATGGGAGATACCAAGAATAAAGTAGAAATTTCTTTAACAAAAAACGGTAAATATTTTTTTTCAAATTTTTTCATGAAATATCATAACATTACCTTCATTTTCTTCATAGAAAGTATTTGGTTCAAAAGAATGGTTTTTGAGATACAGGCATTCGTAACTGTCCCATTTCTAAAAGAACTAAGCTTTAAGATGATTGTAGTAATGTGACATCGGAGGGTGCTGAATTTGTTGTGGTGCGGGTGAAGATGGAACAGGCATCTGTTGGTGATTACTATTGAGTGGAAACGTCATTGATGTGTTGACCGCTTGATCGTGTCCATTCATTGCTGCTGGTGGATGAGGATTTGGTCCTCTTGGCGTCTATAGCAGGCTCCATTCATCAATGTAGGTTCTGACAGACTGCTTGATCGTATCCTTTATGAAATCATGCAGGTTGTTCAACCAATCCGACGGCACGTTTGGTGGAATGTTAGGTGGATTTTGTTGTATCGAACTTCTTACAGACTCGCGAACTTGTTCTTCTATTACCTGCTCGTCGAGAGGTAAACTGTAGTTCCCTGAGAGCTGAGATCTGTTAGCATTGTAATTCTGGTTCAAATATAGATTCTGTAAGGATGGTAACGGATTCTCATCGAAATACGGTTGGAAAGGTCCTTCCGCTCTCGAAGCTTCAAAGTTATCCATAGTATTTCGTGGATTCTTGTCAAACGGGACTGAAGTTTGGTGTTTATCAAATCGCCTATCACACAGTGGATGTTGTGGCTCTCGCGTTTGGAAATTTGATGCAACGTCACCTGAACCATACGGAAAATTATTCGGGAACGAATGCGTGTTTCGCGACGGTAGCTGTTTTCGAACATCGTTCGTGAAATTATTCGCGGAAGGAAAATCAAACGACGCGTTATTTCGCAAGTTTTGATTCGGTGAAGAAGCAAGACTGGGAGGTGGTAACGATAATCTGCTCGGAATCTGTGGTGGTGGTTTTGTAAAATCTAAACGCGATCGCATACGAGACTGAGCTTGCGGTAGCTGTCCGGTTGGTGCCGCAGTAGGTTGACGCTGCGAGATATTTTCGAAATTTGCCGGTTGAAGATTTTCTTTGAAAAATTTCGAGATAAGATTGAGAGTTTGATTTTCTAACGAAGTTTTCACGTTCGCGTTTGCACAGGGTGCTCGATTGATTCTGTTTCGCAAACAAATTAGTTTTGATCTGTATCTACTTGAAATTTTAGTATTCAGAAAGTTTTCAATTTCAATAAGTTTTTGTTGAATTCGGTGTTTTTGATTTTCAAGTGGAACTGTTGAGTGGTAAACATTACCAGTTCTGCGATCTTCATTTAGAAGAGTTCTTAATAAACGACGTTGATTTGCAATATTGGTTGGTGGATCATAGCCACGGAGAACGAGTTCGTAGACAACTTCGTCTCCATCTAAATCATCTGCGTGATAATCGTATAGTTTTTCCATGATAAAGTTAATTTAATGAGTAATTAATAAAAGTAATCGTGAAAATTTAAAGACAAAAACGAACGATACTTCAAACGATCGATAGTGAGCCTAAACACGTTGGTCGCCAATAATGTAATCACATTTACTCTGGGGGAGAATGTAACCCCGTATAGAGTAAGTTGTGACCCGAAATGTCCCGCAAACCTGCACTGCTAATGACCACCTCACTTGTGCGCCAACGACGGAGGTCATCCGCCGATGTGAGACGGCGTGTTGGATGCCCAGCTAGTAAAACTTTCTCTCAGGGCGGGTCAAGCGGACGGAAAAGGATAAATACTCTTAAGCGAAACACAAAACGCAAAGTAAAGAATTCGCAATACGAGACGAACCAACCCAAAACTTATTTTGCCCGAATGAGCTTCGCTCACTAATCAAAATGCTCACAAAATACCATTTTAGCTTTATATTCGGTAGCTCTCAATCAAAACATAACATGAATACAATATTATATCCGTAAGTGTAACCTGAGGCTATTTACCCTGGGTTTGCAAACCATATTATAAATATTTGGTCGAACTAAACTGTTAATGTTTCATATAATAATGTTTATATATCTTATAGTCTAGAGAAGATCTGACCTTATTTGTTGCCGACGTAGTCGGATTGTTGTCCACGGTTCCGTTTCGATGGTGACAATGTTTGTGGTCGAACCACAGACGAACGGCTTCAGCGACTACCGAGGCTTGGTCTGGTTGACTCAGAGCTCGGATGTGAGCTCCTACTGACCTGGCCTAATCTGTGAGCTAGATTCGGATCGCCGATCGGAGAACCCGATGGGGAATCCACGGTAGCCGTGTCCACTGGCTCAGGGCAGAGACTGGTGCCCCTACGGACGGATGGCAGCATGCAATGCCGACCCGGAAGTGTCGGAAACCCTTGGCTCGGAACCCTAACGGGAGTTCCTACGGCTTGATTCGGCTGGTGAGCACAGCTTTTACGCTAGCCGGATGGCTTGCGTCTTCGACCACTAACCGACCGGGGTCCCTTGGCTCGGAGGTGGTTGCTGGTACCTCCTACGGACGTGCAAGCTGCCTGGATGACCTTGACCACGCTATTGCCGATCACTCGGCCCAAACGTTGTTTTCTCCCACTGGCCAGACTCGGTTCAAGAGGCTGGATTCGGAACCGACTGGCCGAGACGACGGAACTGTAGAATCTGATGATCTTCTTTGATATAACGGATAGATCTCTTCGTTTCTTAAGCTTTAATTTGGTATTGCTAGAGCAGTTTTTCAAACACGCTATTCATCGCATGCACCGATGATACATTTAGCGACAGTAAATAAAGGCTGGAAATACATTTGTATCGAACGGAAACGAAAACACTTAAAATCTGCTGCGTGCACAAAACTTCAACTGCTCTCGATGAAGCCCAACGAACAAAGAGGCTTGAGTCAGCTCCTCGTGGCTTTACCCATCCCTTGGATAAGCCGCCAAACTCACACAATGGATTTCGGTCGAACCTAAGAGTAAGTGGGAAAGGTAGAAAGAATGCCACAGTTGATCAAGTTGTACTAAAAGATTTATCCAAGACACCGCTCATATACACTGAGGTGATTCGAATAAACGGTGTACAGAATACTGTTACAGAGTGTTCATGAAACCACATATGTGGCAAAACGTTCGTTTTTCTTCTCTGCAGTCTCGCCACATGTGCGCTGAACTTCCACAGTTCCAGCACTTCCTAGGATTTTCATTTCTACTGGTCCATCGATTTGGTTCACGTTTATCTACATTAATAGGTGGTCGATTAGCATGGTTTTGCAGCATATATACTTCCTCCTCATCCCCTTCCAAATAATTGAGATCTGAGTGACCAACACCAATTTGGTTCACACCAGGTTTAGAAATTCCAGAGTGGTATAAATGAGTCTCTAAAGCGTCCAATCGGAAACACTTTTGAGCGAGGTCTTCGATTGATGTAATTTCCTCCAATGCCAATCGCCTCTTGTAGGAAATTTTCATGTTTTCAACCACTATCTCATATTTTTCGAATTCCGACATTTTTGTGTTTAGACGTGTTGCAAACATCTCCATATCCGTTAGATAAGCACTAAAGAGCTCTGAAGGACGCTGTTTTCGATTGCGCATTTCTTCGCGGATTAGTCGGTCACGATTAGGATTCTCGTAACGTAACTTCAAGTACCCCTCGAGTGTTTCCCAGGAATCGAATTTTTCCTCATACGTGGTGTACCACGCATATGCCCCATCTTTGAATAACAGATGTGCGTGCATTCTTAGGTCTTGTTTGGAAATACCGTAGGACCGACACAGAATGTCAATCTGTCGCAAAAAATCATTGACAGGCACTAAATTATTGTCCCCAGAAAACTTAGGCCACTTCTCAACGATATTGCATTGCTGGTGTGGTAAACGGTGAGGGGGTACGGGCGTGGAATAGAACTGTGGTTCGAGTCGATTTGAAGGAAATGGAGAAGAACTCCCTGGTGGGCAATAAGGGTTTGGGAACGGCTGTTTTACAAGATTCATAATTGGTGTAGCGCGGTTATTATGATCAAAACGGGGTTGGCCCGATAACTGTAATGGCACGCCTAAGTCAAATGGTACGGACTTTCGAGTATTGACGAATGGTTCAGAGGTTCTAGGTTCCCTTCTTGGTTGTGTGTAACCCTCACTCATTAAGTTCATTTGATTAAACTGTCTCGCTAGAACGGGTTCTTCCCTAATAGGTTGGCTATAGTCGACGCCTGGTTTTAGAAGTTCTCGTACGTAAGCTTGAACATACGCATCGATCTCGGACACGTGTATAAATTCATTCGAACTTGTTTTTGCCATCAAGGGGCTTACTCGAGGTACAGGACTAGGAGCGGGGTAATCTGGGTTATGACGGTCTAATTCCGGAAATTTCTCTTTGAGATTATCACCAGCTGGAGTCAGAGAAGGTTCTCGTGAGATCTCTATAAGATCATCAGTAAATTGCTTCCCAGTATTTGGCGAAAATTTAATTTGATTGTGTTTAGTTTGGTTCATCTGACTATGAAACGGTTGATGTTCATTTACCCATTCCACTTTTAACGGGGCTGGCTTAGCCAACGTCTCACGGGATACCCCTAGTTCCGCCCACCTCCCTTCGCTAAGGGTATGAACGACGGGTTTAAAAATTAGTTTTTTTGGTATTGTACCACAAGAAGGTTTTGGATCCTCAGGATCGGGCTCCACCAGTTTCGATTTATTATTCCGTGAACCTTCAACAGTTTTTTCAAAAAATTCAAATGTTCGATTGCCAATTTGGTTTTCTTGAAGTGGCGTCGAATACTTTCGATCATCTACCATTCTTGATTGTAAAGTTTTGGAAGGAACCGAAGCAGAGCCATACAAAGTTTTAAGCTGCTGAACGATCAGATCAAAATCCATACGAAAATATTCTCGCGATAAACGCGAGATCAAATCAAGTAATAATTGCGAATTGTTTTCTTGTACGGGGTCTTGTGGGACAAGTCGCCTCACTCTCATGTGGTAGTGTATAAGGCGAGAAAGCATTCTAGTTCGAAAATGTTTTGGAGGATTGTTAGCAAGGGCTACTCCTATCTGCTGAAGTTGGTATGGCATATTCTCATAATCATCTATCACTCCCACATGCGAAATCTTTAGGGCATCGTAAGGATTCTCGGACCGTAATATATTACGTAAAATTCGGCAATGACTTTCAACTGAACCTCTAATTGGTTGGTCACGAATGAGGAGCTCATAGTTTAGCTCTTCTTCCTCAAGATCATTTGCATTAATATGATACTGTTCCATTATGTATCTAAAATTTTAATTACAGATAATTCCTAGAAATATATTTTGTTGAATACTTACTAAATTAACCTATTATATTGAATTATTAATTAACTGGATGGAGAAAGAAGAATCAACACATGTATCTCAAATTAACCCAAAAAAAATAAAATTATATCTTCCAACTAATAAATTCAGTAATCCAAAAGCTAAGCGTAATTTCAGAAATAATTCACTTTTTTAAAAACCCCAATATAAACCTTTCGGCCCCACGTTGGGCGCCAAATGTAACGGATGTTATTGTCTCACCATCAATGCCAGCAATTTATTTAAGGGCGCCACTTCCAGAATGGAAGATTGCTGACACGAGTTGAAATGCCGGCCAAGACCCTTTCACAAGGCGGGTGCGGAATAAGTGGCTCGAACAATCGTTTCCCCGGTTTAGGATAGGGTTTTAAAAACAAGATGTCAACGCACTCGATCTTGAATCCCGTGAAAATGTTATCTCGCTACGCAGAAGGCCAAAGTACATTTAATTGAATAATTTTATCGTTATTGACGCGGTCTAATCCAAAAACTTGCACGCAACGACAACAGCTTGAGTAGAAGAAATTGCCTGCCTTTCGGGCGCTTTTGAACTGAAGGCAAAAGACGGACTGTTTATAGTTACTTCTAGTTTACACGCTAGAAATTATTAAACCATTTACGATTCAAAAATAACCATTTTTGACCTTTTCCCGGGAAATGCCATTTTATGAGTTCTCCATGAGAAGTCATAAAATGACTTTTCGGGGAGAAGTAGAAATATTTTTCAACCGCAAGGAAGATTACCGTAGAAATTTAAAAATGGTTATTTTTGAACCGTAATATGAAAAGCAGAATAGCAAATGTGAAAATTTTAAAAATAATAGACAAAAATTCAGAAAAAATGCGAGTTTTCAATTTTGTTTTATATTTTCTTTTTGGTTTTACATGCATGTTAATTGTAGAGCTTATTTTAACGTTTTTTATGAAAAAATCCCAAGGTTTCGAAGAATCAAAAGCACCAGTTTCAAAGCAAAAGGTAATTACTGTTCACTATTCCTTGCCTGAACCGTTTCCTAGCCCTGCTGGCAGCTTGCAACCCAATTGATGGCTTCTGCCTCCCTGCCGTTTTCCACTAGCACCAGCTGTCGGTAGATGAAAAATCGCCCCAAAAAGGCATCGGCTGTTTCTATCAGCAAAAACACGCCATCAGAAGGGGTCGAACCCGGAATTTGACTGGCCAGATGAAAACAATACGCGATGCGTCAGCGATACGATGAACCACCGTCTTGTATATTATCGCTTATGTGCGACCTTCCGGCAAAATGTGGTGGTAAGTTGGATTTGCTGAAAGTTAGTTTAAAGTTTTTTCGAATTCAACATTCAAGATTTACATAAATTTACTAACCTTTTTAATCCTAGGAAGTCAAAAATTTCCTCCAAAAAACCAGACCTACTTTTGAATGTAGTACTTTCATATACGATCCTTCTTGACCATCATCTTGTGCAATAGAAAAAGAAACCGATTCCTTTTTTGCCGGAACAATAACCGGGAGCATTGACTTCTCCGTCACAATATTTTGCATCTTCCGGCTGGATCTTTGAGCTGGAAACGGAGCGCTCATTTGGTGATCTGAAATTATATTTGGTTAACTGTTAGGTTTGGATTGAATTAGATATTTCTTTATGAAATCTATTACCTTTTAGCAGCTCCTTTTTGTTCACTCCACAATTAATAAAAAAAACGCGTTCGGCTGCTCTTTCAAAATGGCGATGAAACACCAAAAATTTGAACCATTTTGTGGTTATCACTTGAGAACTAGAAATATGGTTGAAATAGAAACTAGAAAAAATGTTGTAAAATAACCATATTGGCAGTTTTAAGGCAAAAGGCTTAAAATGGTTATTTTTGAATCAAAAATGGTTATAAAAAAATTAGCGTGTATATTATTATCCAATTCGGTTAACTCCTATCTGGCTCCCTACTTCTTATTTACTAATTTACAAACTTTACTTTTGGTGTGTATGCGATTTTTGTGTGGGATTTCAAATACTCACCCACGACCTTTGTAGGTGGGATTCCAGCACTGGTGTTGCTTTTGACCAAGGAGGAATCGGGCTGCCAGGGCACGAGATTCCTAAATGCCAACCGAGTTTGGTCCGAGTTTCACACCGTTGCTGACTCGGCTTCTTCTTATTGCTTTTGGGCCTAGGTGTCGACGAAGAACCGGATGTCGACGGATGGATGGCACGTGGTTCCGTACAAGCGCAGGCACCACTTTTCCCAACCCTCTTCTTGCCTTCGGGCCTAGGTGTCGACGAAGAACCGGATGTCGACGGATGGATGGCACGTGGTTCCGTACAAGCGCAGGCACCGCTTTCCACAACCCGGGGATTCTCAGTCCACAACGAGGATGGTTCCGGCAATAGTCGCGTGCTTGACACTACAGCCTAGGATCTGGACGACACATGGGATTGCACAAATCCGGCGGATGGGCACACCAGAGGTTCCTCAATCTGCAACGAGGATGGTTCCGACGAGACGACACGTGGGATTGCACAAATCCGGCGGATGGGCACACCAGAAGTTCCTCAATCCACAACGAGGATGGTTCCGGCGGTTTCCGTTTCTTGACACTGGGCCGAGGGACTGGACGACACGTGGGAAAGGTCAAGCACCGTCCGGCGAGCACAGCCCGGGGTTTTTAATCCGCAACCGACTATGAGCCAGACGATTGAAGCCCACTTTCTAGCCGAGAAGCGATGTCACGTGGTAATTAGTGGATTCCGGCTAGGTTCACGACTCGGGGGTCCTCAATCCGCAACCGAGTTTGAGCCAGCCGATTGCCGGTCGCTTACCACTAAGGACGATGGATGCAGTTGTGGCGTGGGTTTTCCAACCCCAGACTAACACCCACGTTGACGCGGGTTACCTGTCAACGGTTATCATTATTATCCCGACTAAATCGCAACCACATGATTAGTTACCTTTTTTATACGTTTTTTTTTTCTTGTTTCACGTATCGTGTTCACTTAACTGGCTTTGAGCCTGCTATCCTGCTAGACTAATAAAACTTTATATAAGGCACATGTATTTTTATCAATTTGTATTCTTAACGATTTTTGCACTTACTCAATACTAGTATCAGTTCAATTTACTTTCTGATAACGTTTAATTTTTCTCTAAATAGAATCGACTTCAATAGTAATATCCTTTTTAAAAATTTCTATCTTAATCTCCAGAATCTCAAATATCACTTTCTTAACGGTTTTGATTCTACAAAGCAAGTGTCGAAGCGAGTAGCAAGTGGATCAAGGCCAACCAGGAATCGGCATCGAATTATTAAAACAATAGGCCACATTTTTGGCGCAAGTTCCTTTCTCACTTGCACACATACGTATGATGGTTTTACCGGGTCCAAGGGACAAACTTTTCCGACGTTGCAACCCAAGAGCAATCTTGCTCAAACGGTTGGAGCGGGACCGTTTGAAGTGTTTGTTGAGTCTTGACTTAAGACGCTATCGGCCACCAGATGGCACTACATGTTTGCAAACGGTTGAGATTAGACTAGATCGATTCTATCGTCTTATCTTGAATAAGGTGGTTCATAATATTTTTCTATTTTATTAGATAAACAGTTCGTTACATCTGAATCTGAGTTCTGAATCTGAATTCTGAATCTGAATTCTGAATCTGAATTCTGAATCTGAATTCTGAATCTGAATTCTGAATCTGAATTATGAATCTGAATTCTGAATCTGAATTCTGAATCTGAATTCTGAATCTGAATTCTGAATCTGAATTCTGAATCTGAATTCTGAATCTGAATTCTGAATCTGAATTCTGAATCTGAATTCTGAATCTGAATTCTGAATCTGAATTCTGAATCTGAATTCTGAATCTGAATTCTGAATCTGAATTCTGAATCTGAATTCTGAATCTGAATTCTGAATCTGAATTCTGAATCTGAATTCTGAATTCTGAATCTGAATTCTGAATCTGAATTCTGAATTCTGAATCTGAATTCTGAATCTGAATTCTGAATTCTGAATCTGAATTCTGAATCTGAATTCTGAATTCTGAATCTGAATTCTGAATCTGAATTCTGAATCTGAATTCTGAATCTGAATTCTGAATCTGAATTCTGAATCTGAATTCTGAATCTGAATTCTGAATCTGAATTCTGAATCTGAATTCTGAATCTGAATTCTGAATCTGAATTCTGAATCTGAATTCTGAATCTGAATTCTGAATCTGAATTCTGAATCTGAATTCTGAATCTGAATTCTGAATCTGAATTCTGAATCTGAATTCTGAATCTGAATTCTGAATCTGAATTCTGAATCTGAATTCTGAATCTGAATTCTGAATCTGAATTCTGAATCTGAATTCTGAATCTGAATTCTGAATCTGAATGCTGAATCTGAATTCTGAATCTGAATTCTGAATCTGAATTCTGAATCTGAATTCTGAATCTGAATTCTGAATCTGAATTCTGAATCTGAATTCTGAATCTGAATTCTGAATCTGAATTCTGAATCTGAATTCTGAATCTGAATTCTGAATCTGAATTCTGAATCTGAATTCTGAATCTGAATTCTGAATCTGAATTCTGAATCTGAATTCTGAATCTGAATTCTGAATCTGAATTCTGAATCTGAATTCTGAATCTGAATTCTGAATCTGAATTCTGAATCTGAATTCTGTATCTGAATTCTGAATCTGAATTCTGAATCTGAATTCTGAATCTGAATTCTGAATCTGAATTCTGAATCTGAATTCTGAATCTGAATTCTGAATCTGAATTCTGAATCTGAATTCTGAATCCGAATTCTGAATCTGAATTCTGAATCTGAATCTGAATTCTGAATCTGAATTCTGAATCTGAATTCTGAATCTGAATTCTGAATCTGAATTCTGAATCTGAATTCTGAATCTGAATTCTGAATCATAATCTGAATTCTGAATCTGAATTCTGAATCTGAATTCTGAATCTGAGTTCTGAATCTGAATTCTGAATCTGAATTCTGAATCTGAATTCTGAATCTGAATTCTGAATCTGAATTCTGAATCTGAATTCTGAATCTGAATTCTGAATCTGAATTCTGAATCTGAATTCTGAATCTGAATCTGAATTCTGAATCTGAATTCTGAATCTGAATTCTGAATCTGAATTCTGAATCTGAATTCTGAATCTGAATTCTGAATCTGAATTCTGAATCTGAATTCTGAATCTGAATTCTGAATCTGAATTCTGAATCTGAATTCTGAATCTGAATTCTGAATCTGAATTCTGAATCTGAATTCTGAATCTGAATTCTGAATCTGAATTCTGAATCTGAATTCTGAATCTGAATTCTGAATCTGAATTCTGAATCTGAATTCTGAATCTGAATTCTGAATCTGAATTCTGAATCTGAATTCTGAATCTGAATTCTGAATCTGAATTCTGAATCTGAATTCTGAATCTGAATTCTGAATCTGAATTCTGAATCTGAATTCTGAATCTGAATTCTGAATCTGAATTCTGAATCTGAATTCTGAATCTGAATTCTGAATCTGAATTCTGAATCTGAATTCTGAATCTGAATTCTGAATCTGAATTCTGAATCTGAATTCTGAATCTGAATTCTGAATCTGAATTCTGAATCTGAATTCTGAATCTGAATTCTGAATCTGAATTCTGAATCTGAATTCTGAATCTGAATTCTGAATCTGAATTCTGAATCTGAATTCTGAATCTGAATTCTGAATCTGAATTCTGAATCTGAATTCTGAATCTGAATTCTGAATCTGAATTCTGAATCTGAATTCTGAATCTGAATTCTGAATCTGAATTCTGAATCTGAATTCTGAATCTGAATTCTGAATCTGAATTCTGAATCTGAATTCTGAATCCGAATTCTGAATCTGAATCTGAATTCTGAATCTGAATTCTGAATCTGAATTCTGAATCTGAATTCTGAATCTGAATTCTGAATCTGAATTCTGAATCTGAATTCTGAATCTGAATTCTGAATCTGAATTCTGAATCTGAATTCTGAATCTGAATTCTGAATCTGAATTCTGAATTCTGAATCTGAATTCTGAATCTGAATTCTGAATCTGAATTCTGAATCTGAATTCTGAATCTGAATTCTGAATTCTGAATCTGAATTCTGAATCTGAATTCTGAATCTGAATTCTGAATCTGAATCTGAATTCTGAATTTGAATTCTGAATCTGAATTCTGAATCTGAATTCTGAATCTGAATTCTGAATCTGAATTCTGAATCTGAATTCTGAATCTGAATTCTGAATCTGAATTCTGAATCTGAATTCTGAATCTGAATTCTGAATCTGAATTCTGAATCTGAATTCTGAATCTGAATTCTGAATCTGAATTCTGAATCTGAATTCTGAATCTGAATTCTGAATCTGAATTCTGAATCTGAATTCTGAATCTGAATTCTGAATCTGAATTCTGAATCTGAATTCTGAATCTGAATTCTGAATCTGAATTCTGAATCTGAATTCTGAATCTGAATTCTGAATCTGAATTCTGAATCTGAATTCTGAATCTGAATTCTGAATCTGAATTCTGAATCTGAATTCTGAATCTGAATTCTGAATCTGAATTCTGAATCTGAATTCTGAATCTGAATTCTGAATCTGAATTCTGAATCTGAATTCTGAATCTGAATTCTGAATCTGAATTCTGAATCTGAATTCTGAATCTGAATTCTGAATCTGAATTCTGAATCTGAATTCTGAATCTGAATTCTGAATCTGAATTCTGAATCTGAATTCTGAATCTGAATTCTGAATCTGAATTCTGAATCTGAATTCTGAATCTGAATTCTGAATCTGAATTCTGAATCTGAATTCTGAATCTGAATTCTGAATCTGAATTCTGAATCTGAATTCTGAATCTGAATTCTGAATCTGAATTCTGAATCTGAATTCTGAATCTGAATTCTGAATCTGAATTCTGAATCTGAATTCTGAATTCTGAATCTGAATTCTGAATCTGAATTCTGAATCTGAATTCTGAATCTGAATTCTGAATCTGAATTCTGAATCTGAATTCTGAATCTGAATTCTGAATCTGAATTCTGAATCTGAATTCTGAATCTGAATTCTGAATCTGAATTCTGAATCTGAATTCTGAATCTGAATTCTGAATCTGAATTCTGAATCTGAATTCTGCAACGGGAGGCAGTCGGGCGTGGGTGTAATCGAGGTGCTTAGCGGATGATTTAAATGCGCCACTCCGAAGAGATCATCCCCCTGTTTGGTGCGTGCCCGGCTAAGAGACCCATCAATAGGGTGGGTGTATTCTGTCTGGCCCTTGATTACCGATCACCCTACCGTTCCTCAATCCGTTGACCCTCAATCAAATATCCCCAAATAATTACCGGAGAAAACCAAGATAAGAAGACAAATCCTAAGTTTGTCCCGAAAATACTAACTGGAAAAGGAAACAAGTTCCTTAGAAATTCTTCAACCGACCCACTTTCCCCGTACAAATTTGCTAAGATAGCGTAGAAGGCAGGAAAGGGGTCAAAAAAACAACGGAAGTCAGCCTAGACTTCCAGTAAAAGAATTACGGAACCGGAAAAAACGATGTCTTCAACTCTCCAACAAAAGTCACCAAAGGAAAACTACATCAAATGTTCTTCATAAACGAGCTCTATTAGCCATAAAAAGATGATGATGGTTTTGGTTGTTAGTGGGGGTTTACATTTTTGTGTTCAGGATTTCCCTACTCTGCTACATCTACATTTTCATTAGGGAGGTCTCCCCTCTAACGCTCAGCGCTCGCAAGCACTGTCTGGCTATTTGTTTTCCCTCAGAATTTGTTCAGGAGTGCAGTTTTACTTGGCCAATTAATCGAATTATTCCTAGGAAATTCTCATTTAAATCATGGGTGCAATTTGGGTTTTGGTTTGGTTGGTTGGGTTGGGTTGTGGGTGATAATTATCTTTCAATCATAATCATGTGCGCGCGCGCGCCTCAACCATGCTGCTCTTAATCGTTGAGCATTTAAAAATAAAAGATTCCAAAAATCGAGATTCGAACTCGTGACCTCGAGGTTACTGGGGTAACGAGAACTTAAGCACTGACCGAACCAACTGAGCTGTGGTGGCAGGCTTGTGAATGGAAGGCTGCAGACCAATCTATATGGGAGAGGAATACATGACGAAGGGGTTCAATTTTTGCTGAGTACTCACTCGGTTGGCTGCTCAAACCTGATATTTCCCCGGAATTTGGATGGTTTTCCGGAAAAGTTGTCCTGGGTTCTCCAATGGGGTGAAATGATAACTCCTGGGTGGCCGCCACGCGTATGCCGCTTCGCCGATCTACGGTGTGCTCGTCGGACGAAACGTACCACGAGATGTTGGTTGGTTCGATGATAGCGTTCGCTCGGCGTGAATAATCTTCCCTTGGACCGTCGTGTTCGGGTTGTAGGTAGATCGGTACCTCCAGCAATCTGTTTCGAAATTCGATTTAGAAAAATACCCAATATGCACAATATCGACAAACCAATTACCCTTTTTTCAAAACGTGAATTGCACTAAATAAACTAACTGCACTTTTATTTGCACTCGGAGGGATCTGAGGGAAAATAGCAACTTAAGTTAAATGGTTGAAAACGTGGTTTCTTCAATTTTTAGTACCTTTTTGTACTATGCCACGCGCGGTATACAAAATTAAAACCGATCCTGCCTACTTCACAGTCGAAGGAAAAGTGGTCAAGGGATCGCATTAGCCGTCAGATCAAATGAGCTATTGATCTTCGGGACCGGAATTGCGTAATTAATAGCGAACTAATAATTCCGAAATTTCCCGAAGAAAATGTCTTCTTACCCAAACCTTTCCCTTTCATACATCCGAGGGTTCGTTCTCGGGTGTAAGAGTTCGGGTGGAGCGATATCGAAAACCTCGGTACACCAATACAATCATACTATCCCCGTGATGGGGTTAATGACCGGGCAAGCACCAATCAGCTGGTGATTACAGGCTTCATCCAAACATGCGCTAAGCGATCACACCCCAGTTGCAGAAAAAAATATCTCATTATTTAAATGCCCGTTCCTTGGTGACGTCATGCTTGGAATTCCCTTGGGCGGTGGGGTTTACGTCATTGAGTGACTCGCCAGAAGAGCGGATTTGAGTTTCCCTAAAGATTTGTATGACGTCACTGAGCGACTGGTGTTGCGAAGTGCAAACTCTCTGAGAAGTCGCATTCTAAAAATAACTGAGCGCGTGCTTGGGGTGTTCAAGCAAAACAGAACAGAAAAATCGATACTTTATCGATACAATTTTATGCGTGCTAGGGGTGTTTAGGGTAAAATAAGTTTCCGCAAAATCGATACTGCTACATCATTCCTCACTAAATTTTCGAAAATTTGATTGGAAAATACCAAGTATTTTTCCAATCAAATTTTCGAAGGTCAAATGTAACGTAGTTTTCAATGAAATATTTTAGTTTCCGGGGTCATATAGTATCATCACCAATGAATTGGCTCCTTCTCAATTTGCAGGAAGTAAAAGAATTATTACTCCTGTTACTGACCGTCAACGTATATTTCAACTCTGGTCTCCAGCGGATCTAAAACATTTAATGCAAACTGATTACTTGACCTAATGAGACTCACAAAAAGATTACTTAATAAACAATTGTTGAATAACTTTCCAATCGAACAAAATCTAAAAATGGTGATTCGAAGCTTGCAAACGGTAATTGATGACAATTGGTAATAATGCATAAAATTAACTGATGAACGGAAGCCATAGTTGATTGATGATCACAACAAAAAAAAAATCCTATCTTTGACACTGAAAACCTAGCTGAGAAAATTAACTCTAACCCTCAAAAGAAAATATCGAGAAAAACCGAATTGTATCTTCTCAACTAGAAACAGCCGAGTGCCAAAAAAAAAATCAACGCAGTTTGAATTTTAACCTCAAATATTGATTCGAGAAACAAAAAATATAAACATACGTTCATCTTGAAAACCATTTCGAATTACTATCTCGAACATATTCAAGCAACGTTCTTCAAAATCTGGTTCACCTGCAAAAATATCGATAACATTATAACATGTGCATCCCTAATCCTGTACTCTCTTTCTCGTTCAACAGTCAATCTCAGGCACTCATTTGTCAGCAAAACCGGAGATGGGAGAGCGATTTGTCCAAATGTAAACAAACCGATAGTCTAATCGTTCGCGTGTGGATTGTAGTTCTTAAAAAAAGTGACCAAAAATGACTAAATCGGCGGATAATTATCTTGCTGGCATCCGGAAACTGCGAGGATAGTCGATTTACTTCGTTCCTCCTAATCATTGTAAGTGAAAAGAACTTTTTTTTCTATCTTTTCAGCGGAAAACATTCCGAGGCGAGCGATGACGTCACGACTGCGGAAACCTAACCAAAACATTGCATCTGACTGGATCGGAAAAAATTAATGCGCTGGAAAATATAAGCAACAAGGAATATCATAGTTGGACCTAATTTTGAAGAAACCTGCCTGCGAATTCAAAAAGTTAAAAAAATTGGAAAAACTAGAAGGTAATTATGATCTAATTTAACAAAAAATAAAATATTGTAACTGTACAAAACTAATGCTAATTTCTAGTCTTTTAGCTCTCCACTGGCCCAAACAAATAAGACCAAGGAAATACTAAAAACGGATATTGGGTGAAAAAAAGGACGGAAAAAACCTATGTACAACGACTGTGGAAGCGTATCCCATAAAATCGTGAGTTTCTCTTATTCTAATCCTAACCCTAGTACTTAAAAAAAACTACTAATACTAAAATTAAGTTCAGGCCCGATCGTAGGAATCAAAATGAAAAAAAAAAACTAACAACTGTCGTGACCTATCGATTTTTTAACACAAAACTAAACACAACTTTACTCGTTTACAACTCTTTACAATCTGACTCCTAACTACAAAGCCTCGTTCTTGCCGATTAGAAAACTCTACAAAGTTTTTAACGAGAGCCTCTCTCATTCACATTCACTTGCTCTCTTTTTCGCTCTCCAACTCTGTGTCAAATTTCTATTCTAAAGCGTTCCTCACTCCCAGGGAGAACTGCTCAAACGGTTATTAAGAGATAAACCATCAATAACGAAACACTCAATTTTTTATCAACTGAAATTCTTATTCAAATTTTTGTTATTCTTATATCAATTACTATGAACATTATAAACATTAATATCTTTATCTATTTTTTTATTATTTTAACGCTATCCATCAATATTCTCTACATTCGCCTCCACTTCTACTGTATTGTGGAAAAACTCCTACAATTTCTACAATTTTTCAATAACCGAATTTAATTTATTTATATTTGTTTAACTTATACCTGCACTAAATTAATTGTGGCAATTGCAATTTGACGTACGTTTGACTTAATCTGCAATGATGTCACAAAAAATCAATTTGAATTTTGAACTGATTTTAGTTTTTTTTTAATGAGAAATTGATTATTCAAATTACCAAATACAATTATGTCAAAATTGATGAAAATCGTCGAAACTTGTCACTCTGCACTTATTCGGTTTTTTTATTCTTCACGTTTTATATATTTCTTACTTCGTTCTTTTTATTGTTTACTAACTGGTCATAACTACTTACTTTGTACTTTTTATTTTTTACTCTTTTCTCATTTTTCCGTTCTCTTTATTTCTTCCTCTTAACGTTTTTTTCATTTTTCGAATTCTTAACTTTTCACCCTTTACCATTTTTATCACTCTCTACTTTTTCTTTTTAGTTTTTATCCCTAACTCGTTTTTCTAAACTTTTAACATTAAATCTATACATTTTACTCTGTACTCTTCACACTTATCTCTTTGCTTCTTATCTTAATTTTTGTGTCTTTCGTCTCTTCTACTAATCATTTTTTTTTACTCTCTATACCCTTCATACATTTTTGCTTTTAATGCTTTTCTATTTACTTTGTTTCTTGTACCACTTATGTGTACTTTGTTTCTTGTACCACTTAACTCCCTACTCTACACGCTTTACTCTTTCAATTTTCAGCCTGTCCTTCAGTCACCTTCAGCTTCTATTCTACACACAATTTTTTTCTACGTTTGCTCTCATTCTAAACTTCTATCAAATTCTTTAATTTCACATTTTATTCAATTCATTTTTACACTTCACTTTTTAATGTTTTTTTGTTCATAATTTTTTTTTAAACTTTTTTTTGTTCATAATTGTTTTTTTTTTTAACTTTTTACACACTGCTTTAACTTTTTATAATTTATTTCACTTTGTTATCTTTGCTCTCCACTCCATGATTTTCACCCTTATACCGTTTTTTCACGCCCTCCTTTGTCTTTCAACACTCTCCTTTCTTTGTGTTTTCAACCTATTTATTATGTGCTCACTATTTTTCTCTTACACAATATTATGTTTTGACTTTTTTTTTGTTTCTCCATTTATTTTTGATTCGTCCTTAAGTTTTTTTTGCTACTATTCGCTTATGAAGCTTCTTTCCACTTTGTTCACTTCGTCCTTGACATTTTTCTATATGCTCTTGACACTTTAATGTTTACTACTTTTTTTTAACCTTTTATCATTCTTCACTTTTTATTGTTGGCGGTTTTATCTATTCCCTCTTTCTTCTTTGCTTTTTTTTTATTTCGTTCTTTACTTTTTTTTACTCACTCACTCTTTACTTTCTATCAAATATATCATTCTCTTTACTCTTCATTCTTATCACTTTACTCTTGACTTTTTATTCTTTACTTTTCACTTTCACTCTTTACTCTCTACCTTTTTCATTTAACTCTAACTATTTACTCTATGTTTATTCAATCTTACAGTTTGTTCGTTATGCTTCAATTCCATCCTTTACTTTTCACTCTATACGTTCTATTTATACCACTTGGATCTATGCTTGACTCTTAGTTCTCACCCTTTGACTCCGTTTTGACGCTTATTTCCTGATTTCCTTCATGATACTAAACACTTGACTATTTTGGGATTTCTTACTATCTTTTATATATTTTTTTTCTACTCTCAATTTTTTTTAACACTTGAAAATGATCTGTACAGTCCCAAATCTTGATTACTGGCTTTTTTTAAATTAATTTTTAATTTCACTCTATTTTTCAACACTCAGTACTTGTTACTTTTTGCTTGAGAACATCGTCACCACCCACTGGATTTTATTCAACTTTTTATTTTTTATCTCTTCACCTCATAACGTTTACTCATTAATTTTCACTTTTTATTATTTTACTTTAGTTTCTATTTAATTTTGCCCCATGGCTATTGGTTCTTTACTCTATTCTCTCTTCTCTTTTTTAAAACTTTCGAAATTTCACTCTTCACTCTTGACTCTTTATCCTTTTCTTTTCACTTTTATCTGTTTACTTTTTTACTCTCATTTCTTTATTTCTACTCTTTCAATTTTATTCTGCTTCATTTACTCTATTTTCATTCAATTTAACACTTTGTTTATAAGGCTTGGATTTCACATTCACTTTTCACTCTTTACTTTCTATTTATAACTCTTGGATTGAAGCTTGGCTCTTAGTTCTCAACCTTCGACTCTGTTTTATGATTAATTCTTGACTTTGACTTCATAATAAATATCACTTGACTGTTTTTTGACTGATGGCTGATACTTGAACATAAACTGAATATTGTTTGTTAATAAGTTTTCGGTTTTTTTTTACCTCTTGGCTCTTGGTGGCGAATTCTTGAAACGAGAACTCCCGCTCTGAATTCTTAATTCAAGCCTTGACACTTGTGGGACAATTGATTTTTTTAAAATCTTGCATTTCTACTTTCGATAATGGAGTCTTCATTTTAAACTTGATATTTTTTTTTGAACCCATGCTTCTCATGACATCACTTATGAGTAGTCTTAACTCTTCACTCTCCAATCTCAATATTTTTCATTCTTCGTTCTTTGTTCTTTGTTATAACCTTTTCATTCTTTACGCCCTACTTTGTTTCTCTATTGTATAACCTTCGCCTTTTTCTTCTTTAATATTTTTTTATTTTTTTTGATTTACATTTTATTTTACCCACTGGAATTTGGTTTTTTTTTTTTACTCTAATCTCTCAAATCTTTTTTAATTTTCTATTGAATACACCCTCTAGACTCTTTATTCTTCACGAATGTTTACTGTACTTCTTGACCGTTTACTCATTCCTCTCTTCTCTTTATTCTTTACTGTTTCCATTTATTTATTCTTTTCGTTGTTTATTTTTAATTCCACCCTCTTTGCATTTCACGCTGTTTTTACTGATTTTCTGCTTACAAAGCTTCTCTCAACTCAAAAAAATATTTGTGACACTTTATCATTTCTATGGTATTCGTGTATTTTTTTTTGGTAACTTATTTCTCTCAACACTAGGTTTATTTTTATTTTTAAATTTTAAATAAAATTTTGTCATGTTGTTATGTTAACTGTTCAATTTTTGCTGTTCACTTCTTACTAATCACTTTTTTACTTTTAATCCTTCAATTTCCGTCATTTACTCTTTCTCTCTGCTTCACTTTTCCCAGTATACTTCATTTTTTCATTGTTCTCTATTCGTCGCTTAAGTTTCACCATACACTTTTCACTCTGTACTTTTTATTTATTCCTCTTGAATCGTTGACTCTTTGTTTTCAACTTTCGACTCTGTTCTGATGTTTTATTCCTTATTTCCACTTTATAACTCTCAACACCTGACTTTTAACATTTAACACTTGAATATGAACTGTTGATTCTTAACTCTTGAAATGGCACTACGTTTTTTTTCTATTTTCTTCGTTATGTATTTGTTATTTGTTTTTCTTTTGAAGATTCTTTCCACTCTTTACTTTTAGCCATTGACTTTACTTTTTTTTCAAAAGGTCATCTAAGCATTTTTTCTCACTTTAGAATCATTATATTACTTTTCACTTTTTATAATTTTGCTTTTCGTTCTATTTTAAATTTTTATTTGATTCTTGACTCTTGAAATGACTCTACGTTTTTTTCTTTTCTATTTTCTTCGTTTTGTACTTGTTATTTTCTTCTTTTAAAGTTTCTTTCCACTCTTTACTTTTAGCCATTGACTTTACTTTTTTTTTGTCAAAAGGTCTTCTTAGCCTTTTTTCACACTTAAGAATCATTATATTACTTTTCCCTTTTAACAATTTTGTTTTTCGTTCTATTTTAAATTTTCACCATGGATCATAGTCCCGCGTTCTTGAAACTAGAATTCCGAGTATCCACTCGAAACTTATAATTCTAGCTTTGATTTTAGTCCGTAAATTGATTATAAACTTTTAAATCATGCCTTTCTCCTTACCCTTGAGTGTTTTTTTTTCAGTTTTTATAAACTCTCTATATGAAACTCATGATTCTTGGTCATTGACATACGATTGTTGACTCTTCTGATTCATGATTCCTTATAATTGAATTTTAATTTTTCCACTCTACATTCCTCTTTCTTGTCTAAAAACTCATGACTCATAATTCTTTACTATTGACTATTTATCGAAGAACAGAATTCGTTTTGATAAACTTAATTTTTACTAAGATCATTGTTGTCAACTAATGCAACCTGCTAGGACAGGACTTTTATTTTTTGTTAAATCAACCTGTTGGGAATGTTAGCCACCCAGAAACAGGACTTTATTCTAGTTTTTTTAACTGGACCTATTGGGACTGTAATTCACCCAAAAACAGGACTTCACTTTTTTACTAAGCCTGTTGGGACTGTGATTCACCCAAAACCAGGACTTCATTTTCATTTCAATTATCTTAACCTGTTTGGGACTGTGATTCACCCAGAAACAGGACTTTATTTTAGTTTTTTTTAACTGAACCTGTTGGGACTGTCATTCACCCAAAAACAGGACTTCATTTTTTTCTACTTAACCTGTTGGGATTGTGATTCACCCAAAACCAGGAGATTATTTTCATTTCAACTATCTTAACCTGTTTGGGACTGTGATTCACCCAAAGCAGGACTTCGCTTTGAGATATTTCAAGTTTTAGATCAATATAACAAATACATTATTAAAACTCACTCGACAACTTTTTTTATTTATTTATTTATCCAATATAAAATTCGAATGATTATAACATTCGCTTTGCTCAGGAAACATTTATTTTAAAACCGTTTAATTGATTTCGTTTTTCTCGGAGTAAGTTTAAATTAAGATTAAGTTATAATTAAATTATCCCAGTTTTATACATTTTAACAGATTTTTTTTTTTGAAATTTCGCTCATTTTCTCTTGAAAACCACGTAATTTAAGGACAACCATAAATCACACCAAACAAAAATGAAATGGTAAGAAAAACTAGATTATTCAATTCCGAGAAAAATTTCCACATTCTACATTTCCTTGGTTTCAAGCTATTTCTCCTTCAAAAAAAGTTAACACAAAATTAATCAAACTACCTTCAACAACTGCACACATAAGAGAATTTAATAAAAATTCAATAACTCAATTCGCTTTTGACCAAATAAAACTTTTTCGAAATTTGTTATGGTTCCGTTCAAAGTTTTCAGTTGCTTGAACGCCCATCGAACCCACAGTTGCTTTTCTAAACAGGTGCATCTCAGCGCAAAAATGCCATCCACTTACAACCGCATGTTTCATTTGATAAAAGATTCCAAGATTTTACTTACATTGTCGGCCACTGAAGAACGTATTTTTTCTGTAAGTTCATTTCTCGGCAACTCACAGGTAACATATATCCTTTTTCGAACAACGCACTCAAAAAATTCTTACTTTTATTTTAATTTTTTTTCGATTCACAATTACACAACACCTGAGACAGTAAAGCACAACTGGCCGTAAACACCGATTGGGAGTCGCAACCACGCCATTGTCGTGACCTATCGATTTTTTAACACAAAACTAAACACAACTTTACTCGTTTACAACTCTTTACAATCTGACTCCTAACTACAAAGCCTCGTTCTTGCCGATTAGAAAACTCTACAAAGTTTTTAACGAGAGCCTCTCTCATTCACATTCACTTGCTCTCTTTTTCGCTCTCCAACTCTGTGTCAAATTTCTATTCTAAAGCGTTCCTCACTCCCAGGGAGAACTGCTCAAACGGTTATTAAGAGATAAACCATCAATAACGAAACACTCAATTTTTTATCAACTGAAATTCTTATTCAAATTTTTGTTATTCTTATATCAATTACTATGAACATTATAAACATTAATATCTTTATCTATTTTTTTATTATTTTAACGCTATCCATCAATATTCTCTACAACAACTAACTAACAACAATATTTACAAAAAGTATTTACATGCCTCTAGGAAAGGCTCAAAAATTTGTTTGAAGCTGAATTCGCTTTTCTACGGATGTTAAGCTTTTGCTAGTCCGCTCCCAACCATCTGACACGTTCAGTATCTCATCCTCGCTTCATTCAATTTCTCAATTTCTCCTGGGATTGTCGCTCGCTTTTCACCGTCGTGGATAGATCCACTACTTTTCCCAGGTCATAGCTTAATCCCCTTCAATTTCGAGACGTACATACTTTATCGGAATCAACGATATCTAACCGGTCATCTGAATGGTTGCTTCCTAGCGTAAGCTTCCTAACGTTGAGTTTGTTCTGTTTGCTAATGTGGCCTGAGACAAATTAGATTTCTCTAAGATCTACAACAGTTGAACAAGTTTCTTGGGTCGGGTGCCAAATAGCTTCTCATCCTTTCTTCTCTTCTACGTGAAATATGTCCATGGTTAAGCTCGCTCTTAATTAATGGAAGATCACTTTTCAAAATGAATCAATTTAGCTGAAGATCACAAAAGTTCTCTACTGCCAAGTCGCCAAATCTTGAAAAGCTCTCCCTCAGACTTGCATATCCCTATTTCTCCAAATTCGTCGGATTTCGCGGCGTGATTTTTCATGCAAGCAGAGGAGCTCTTTCACCCTGGAATCGTCGATCTTGGGAGAGGTGATTCTACTTCAATGCTTGCCGCAGTACTGTGTCTGTCAGGTCATCACTTAAACCATTTCTATAGTTACAAGAATTCTACTTGCATCGGAATCAACGAAGAATATCTGGTGGATCCAAGTGGCTTGTTACTGTGTAGATAACCCTACGGTGTTTAAATGATCTAGAAGATTCTTGGTCCTTTTTTTCTAAAAAAAACTACATAGCTGGGAGAAAAATGAAATTTACGAGTCAGTGTGCAATTTTTTCATTTGGTTTGCAAAGTAAACACCGAGGCGTTTCCCTTGGCAGTCTTCTAGTTCGTAAGTGTGGGAACCCAACACTTTTCTAACCACACATGGTTCAAATTTTGGTGCAAGTTTCTTGCAAAAACCCTTAGCTTTATCGGACAGTTCGAAGGTCTTTTTCAGGACTTTTTCGCCCGCAATGAATCGAGGGCAGTTTTCATTTGACCGTAAGTTGTACGTTTTTTCATGGCGTTTGTAGGCAGCAGTTAAGTTTTCGCGAACCTCCTCGAACAGCTTCTGGCGATCTTTCGACACATTTTCTTCAGTGCGTTCTTCCCCTTGGACCTTGTCTCGTATTTGGGCGTATTCCCTCCCATCGGATATTTGATTCCGACCGAATACTACGAAATACGGACTGTATTTTGTAGAATTATGTACTGCGGTCCGAATGGCATTGGCTATCGCCTGGATGTCATCCGCCCAGTGTTTATGCTCTTTTTTTAGAGTCGCTCTAATCGCTGTGGTTATCACGCGATTAACCCGCTCTGTGTTGTTCACCTGTGGGTGGTAGGCGGGTGTTAACCAGTGGTTTACGTGGTATTCCTTCAACAAATCGGTGAACGTTTTGGATGTGAACTGTGTTCCGTTATCTGTTAAAATGATTTCCGGTACCCCAAATAAGCGAAAAATCATATTTTCTACGAATTCCGATAGCGGACCAGCTTTGGCTTCTCGGAACGGTTGCACTAAAACGAATTTAGAGAAAACATCGGTCGCAACTAGTAGGCAAGTTGCTCGATTCTTGCCGGACGCCGGAAGTGGACCAACGAAATCCAGCGTTACAAACTGCCAAGGATATTCGACTGGCTTCTGCGAACCCATGGGTGGAGTGGTGTTGATGTTCACTGCTTTGCTAGTCTGACACGCTAAGCACTGCCTACAGAACTTTCGGACTTCTGCGTTCATTTTAGGCCAGTGATAACGTTCTTTTAGCGCAGCCAGTGTCTTTTCGTAGCCGAAATGTCCTTTTTCGTGCTCCTGCTGGATTAGGACTTTCCTTTCCGAAGATGGTGGATAACGTTTCCAAGTGAATCGCGGATCCGTCTGGTGATTTGACGACTTCACATACTTCCATACCTCCCCGTTGATAACGCGAAAATCGTGATATTTTTCTGGGTTGAATGTAACGTCTTTGACAAGTTCCTGGTACTCAACATCTGACTCTAGGGATAATGCTTCAATCGATCGCGACAAACAGTCGGCGGTAATATTATTTTTGCCCTTGCGATATTCAAGCTCGATGTCGAAAGACTGAATCCGAAGAGCCCATCGCAGGAGTTTTGAATTCCCCGATTCCGCGCCACTTTTAAACAACCAGAGAAGGCTCCGTGCGTCGGTGACTACTCTGAAACGTGTGCCTTCTACATAGTGTTTAAAATTGTCGATCGCAAGGAGGACACCCAAACACTCCTTCTCCACAGCCGAATATTTGCGCTGAGTTGCGCTTAGTTTCTTGCTGAAATATCCGATAACTCGAGTCTCGCCTTCCTGAACCTGAACTAACGCAGCTCCGACCGCGTTGTCCGAAGCATCCGACTCGATCGTAAATTGCTTCTCAAAATCGGGATTTGCAAGTACAGGTGCTGAAGTCAAAACTGTTTTCAACTCTTGAAAAGATAGTTCTGCCTCGGGGGTCCAAAAGAATTTCTTCTCCTTCTTCAAAAGGTCGGTGATATTGGCTGTTATCCTGCTGTAATTAGGGATAAACCTTTGGTAAAACCCAGCAAGTCCCATTAAGCGACGAACGTCTTTTACGGTTTTTGGTCTGGCGTAATTTAAAATCGGTTGAATTCTTGACTGGTCGATTTGAACCCCATGTTCCGTAAGTAAGTATCCCAGATACATTACCTGCTTTCTACAAAAGCGTGATTTTTCTAAAGAAATGGTTAGACCAGCGTTTCTCAGTCGTTTTGCAACTTCTCGCAATAATCTTAGGTGGTCAGTTAGAGTTTTGGTAGCAATCACTATGTCGTCTAAATAGACGAACACCTGAGGTTGTAGGTCGAACCCTAAAGCCTTGCCCATCAGGCGACACATGGTGAATGGTGCATTTGTGACTCCGAAAGGACACACCTTGAATCGAAACAACCCTTTAGACGTCCGGAAGGCTGTGTAGTTGCGACTTTCTTCCTTGAGGGGTATCTTATAATACGCATCCTTCAGGTCGATTATCGAAAAAAATTTGGCTGATTCTAAACGATGAAAAATATCCTGCATATTTTGCATCGGGTAGGAGTCCTTGATGGTCATCGAGTTGATCCTCCTTGAGTCCAAGCATACTCGGATTTTCCCGTTCGATTTACGAACCGGAACCAAAGGATTGGTCCACTCGCTGTAACATTCCTCAATTGCCCTCAGCTCCTTGAATCGTTCGATTTCTGCATCTATTTCTCGCTGGATGTAAGGAGAACATTTGTAGATGGGCTGATTCCTTGGCTTTGCATCGTCCTTGAGTATAATTTCGTGCTCGATGAGATGGGTTCGTCCGAGTTTCCCCGGGGCTGTAAACTCGAAGTCTTTTACTGCTTCAATCAACTCGCACCTTTCGTGGTCTGACAGATCGTGCTCCGTCTCGATGTTCTCCGGCACAGGTTCTTCTGGCGGATCAAAAGTCGGCACGTCCAACGTTTTATCTGGCTCATTCTGGGTGAGTTTTGGAAGTTCGCCAGATGGTTCAATATTGAAACAGATCAGAGCGTCTGTCACCGCATTTAAGGTTTCAATCGACTCCGGCCCGTTTCCAATATCAATCATAGGACGAATTCCAAAACTTTCCCAGAAATCCGCTCCTAGAATGAGTTTTCTGGAAATTTGTGGTACAATAAGTGTTGGTATGATCTTCGTAATTTCCTTGTACCTATATGGCAAATTAAGATACCCTAAACAACGATACTCAGTCCCATCTGCTGTGCTGACTCGAACGGCCGCCGGTAGAATTTTCAGGCCATATTTTTCTGCCATTTCCGGAGAATTGGTTACGCTGATGGCAGCGCCTGAGTCCAGCAAAGCATCGACTTCCGTGTCAAAAACTTGAACTCGAATGTGGGGACATTTGCTAGGGTTTATACGAATGTGGTGGATTTTAAAAAGTGGGTCAAATTCTAGTATTTTGGGAACAATTTTCTTTTTAGGAGTGCTAACATTCCCATTTCGACACCCCTGCTTTAGTTTCCCTGCTGAAATCTACTACTTGAGCCATATCCGGTCCTTGAACATCGCTCACAAGAACGGATGGTTCGCCCAAGGTTTCCACAACCGTAGCAAAATACTACCCTCGGTTTGGAGCAATCCCTCCACCCATGACCTTCTTGGTGACAATTCCAACAGGCCGATGCTGAGGGTAAATTGTTGTTTGAAAACTGTTGTTGTCGCGGTTGCTGTAGTTGGTTCGTTTGCTGATTAGTTTTTGGTTGATCCTGGATCTTATCGGATGATGTTGGAGTTCTCTGATTTTTAGAAAAGATTATGTGTGGTTGAGCTGGGTTTGTATTTTGCCTGAAGGGACGACTATTCAGTGCATTTACTCCCGTAGACTCCCCATCCTCAGAAAACTCTTTCTCGGAATCCTCATCGACTTCCACATTATTAATCGCGCGTTTCGATTGTGGTTCCCACGAATTTTGAAGAGAAAGATCCGTAGCGTCAATTTTACGATTTATCCTTATCAGTTCTTCTAAGGAATTGATATCTACAACTGACACCTTCGATTGGTAATGGTGCCTCATATTATCCCAAATCGCCTCAAACTTTGCTCTTCTTGACATCGGTCTCGTGAGCATTCGATTGAGTTTTTCAATTTCCGTTACAAATGACGCAAAAGACTCCCCTCGCTGTTGTTTCCTATCCTTGATCTTCTGGCGAATACCCTGATCCTTGTTCGGATTCCCGAACCGACATTTTATCTGTTTCTCAAATTGTTCCCACGTATCGAAATTATCGACATACGTGAAGCACCAATCGGATGCCGAATCTTCCAATAAAAGATGGATATCTCCCAGCAATCTTTCTTTTGGAATCCCTTCCCTCTCTGCTAACTTGTTCGCTTTGTAGAGAAAATCCTCCACACTTAAAGAACGAGGATCCCCCGAAAACTTAATTTTCCATTTCTCTACCCTGTACAAATGGTCTCCCCTTTCCCTAAATTGGGTTCGTCGCCTACCACTTCTGTGCGTTTCCGGTTCGGAACCAGTGTATCTACCCCTCCTACCAAAGTCGCTGATCCTGCTGTCCGCGTCGCTACCCATCATCGACTGCTCCTCCTCGCTCTCGTCCTCGCTGTCGTTATGGTGTGTTCGCCTACGGTTGAAGCGATCATCGTTTCGCTGCCGCTGCTTTAGTTTCGTAGGAGTAGAGACACCGTCAGAATTTACCCCATGCATGCCACCCTCTTGATCGGCCATTAACGCCAACATCGCCTTCATCATATCCTCCATTTGACCCAACCTCTCAGTGACTGCGTCGCTTGGTTTGTTGTCACCTGAAGGCCTGCCATCTTTCTGGATTGCTCCGAGACTGTTTCGTTGACTACCCGTTTGAATTTGGGTCATGCTAGTGTTCCCTGAAGGCCCTGCGTTTTGTGTAAGCAGATCTCGAATCTGCTCTTTAACCGGTGTTGCTGGGAGTACTACTCTGTTCGCACTCATGACGCTTTCAATTCTACGAACCAAGTCCCTACGCATTTTCTTTTGATCCTCGGAAGTTGCCTGAAGACGCTTTGAGCGATACCAATAGTGTAACAAGCGTGATTCACTTTTGGCATCCATCTTCTTCCGTTGAATCGACCTTTCGATACTTGATAATTGTTCCCCAATGTGACAGAAATAATCCGAAACTGAATCACTGGCTTGATAGTTTCGCCTCTGTGACAAATCTTCACGGAAAATCGTTCGCAAGATCCGTTGTTTGCTGGGCAACTCCAGCTTACGCGCAAAATCCCCTAACCGATCTCGAATCGCAAGTTCATAATCGACCTCTTCCAGATTCAAATGTTCAGCACATGGAAAACGATCCATTTTAACAAAAGTTTATTAAATAACTCTTTCTATACAACGATAAAGCAGTAAGAGAAATTACGAAAAAAAAATATGAAAAGAAGAAAAATTGTATGTAAAAGGGAAAAAAATAATTCAGATAAAAATTTAAAAAAAACTATGATCTAGCACTAACTATCGTGAATAAATACAAAATTCTGTATTTGTAAGCTAATTGAACAAAATAAAATAATATAATAAATGAGATTGCAACTGTATTTTTAAACTACAAAATGAAGAAAGAAAATTAATCTATGGGAGAAATGTTCGAGCCACTCTAAAAGTTGGGCGCCACTGCAACGGGAGGCAGTCGGGCGTGGGTGTAATCGAGGTGCTTAGCGGATGATTTAAATGCGCCACTCCGAAGAGATCATCCCCCTGTTTGGTGCGTGCCCGGCTAAGAGACCCATCAATAGGGTGGGTGTATTCTGTCTGGCCCTTGATTACCGATCACCCTACCGTTCCTCAATCCGTTGACCCTCAATCAAATATCCCCAAATAATTACCGGAGAAAACCAAGATAAGAAGACAAATCCTAAGTTTGTCCCGAAAATACTAACTGGAAAAGGAAACAAGTTCCTTAGAAATTCTTCAACCGACCCACTTTCCCCGTACAAATTTGCTAAGATAGCGTAGAAGGCAGGAAAGGGGCCAAAAAAACAACGGAAGTCAGCCTAGACTTCCAGTAAAAGAATTACGGAACCGGAAAAAACGATGTCTTCAACTCTCCAACAAAAGTCACCAAAGGAAAACTACATCAAATGTTCTTCATAAACGAGCTCTATTAGCCATAAAAAGATGATGATGGTTTTGGTTGTTAGTGGGGGTTTACATTTTTGTGTTCAGGATTTCCCTACTCTGCTACATCTACATTTTCATTAGGGAGGTCTCCCCTCTAACGCTCAGCGCTCGCAAGCACTGTCTGGCTATTTGTTTTCCCTCAGAATTTGTTCAGGAGTGCAGTTTTACTTGGCCAATTAATCGAATTATTCCTAGGAAATTCTCATTTAAATCATGGGTGCAATTTGGGTTTTGGTTTGGTTGGTTGGGTTGGGTTGTGGGTGATAATTATCTTTCAATCATAATCATGTGCGCGCGCGCGCCTCAACCATGCTGCTCTTAATCGTTGAGCATTTAAAAATAAAAGATTCCAAAAATCGAGATTCGAACTCGTGACCTCGAGGTTACTGGGGTAACGAGAACTTAAGCACTGACCGAACCAACTGAGCTGTGGTGGCAGGCTTGTGAATGGAAGGCTGCAGACCAATCTATATGGGAGAGGAATACATGACGAAGGGGTTCAATTTTTGCTGAGTACTCACTCGGTTGGCTGCTCAAACCTGATATTTCCCCGGAATTTGGATGGTTTTCCGGAAAAGTTGTCCTGGGTTCTCCAATGGGGTGAAATGATAACTCCTGGGTGGCCGCCACGCGTATGCCGCTTCGCCGATCTACGGTGTGCTCGTCGGACGAAACGTACCACGAGATGTTGGTTGGTTCGATGATAGCGTTCGCTCGGCGTGAATAATCTTCCCTTGGACCGTCGTGTTCGGGTTGTAGGTAGATCGGTACCTCCAGCAATCTGTTTCGAAATTCGATTTAGAAAAATACCCAATATGCACAATATCGACAAACCAATTACCCTTTTTTCAAAACGTGAATTGCACTAAATAAACTAACTGCACTTTTATTTGCACTCGGAGGGATCTGAGGGAAAATAGCAACTTAAGTTAAATGGTTGAAAACGTGGTTTCTTCAATTTTTAGTACCTTTTTGTACTATGCCACGCGCGGTATACAAAATTAAAACCGATCCTGCCTACTTCACAGTCGAAGGAAAAGTGGTCAAGGGATCGCATTAGCCGTCAGATCAAATGAGCTATTGATCTTCGGGACCGGAATTGCGTAATTAATAGCGAACTAATAATTCCGAAATTTCCCGAAGAAAATGTCTTCTTACCCAAACCTTTCCCTTTCATACATCCGAGGGTTCGTTCTCGGGTGTAAGAGTTCGGGTGGAGCGATATCGAAAACCTCGGTACACCAATACAATCATACTATCCCCGTGATGGGGTTAATGACCGGGCAAGCACCAATCAGCTGGTGATTACAGGCTTCATCCAAACATGCGCTAAGCGATCACACCCCAGTTGCAGAAAAAAATATCTCATTATTTAAATGCCCGTTCCTTGGTGACGTCATGCTTGGAATTCCCTTGGGCGGTGGGGTTTACGTCATTGAGTGACTCGCCAGAAGAGCGGATTTGAGTTTCCCTAAAGATTTGTATGACGTCACTGAGCGACTGGTGTTGCGAAGTGCAAACTCTCTGAGAAGTCGCATTCTAAAAATAACTGAGCGCGTGCTTGGGGTGTTCAAGCAAAACAGAACAGAAAAATCGATACTTTATCGATACAATTTTATGCGTGCTAGGGGTGTTTAGGGTAAAATAAGTTTCCGCAAAATCGATACTGCTACAATTCTGAATCTGAATTCTGAATCTGAATTCTGAATCTGAATTCTGAATCTGAATTCTGAATCTGAATTCTGAATCTGAATTCTGAATCTGAATTCTGAATCTGAATTCTGAATCTGAATTCTGAATCTGAATTCTGAATCTGAATTCTGAATCTGAATTCTGAATCTGAATTCTGAATCTGAATTCTGAATCTGAATTCTGAATCTGAATTCTGAATCTGAATTCTGAATCTGAATTCTGAATCTAAATTCTGAATCTGAATTCTGAATCTGAATTCTGAATCTGAATTCTGAATCTGAATTCTGAATCTGAATTCTGAATCTGAATTCTGAATCTGAATTCTGAATCTGAATTCTGAATCTGAATTCTGAATCTGAATTCTGAATCTGAATTCTGAATCTGAATTCTGAATCTGAATTCTGTATCTGAATTCTGAATCTGAATTCTGAATCTGAATTCTGAATCTGAATTCTGAATCTGAATTCTGAATCTGAATTCTGAATTCTGAATTCTGAATCTGAATTCTGAATCTGAATTCTGAATCTGAATTCTGAATCTGAATTCTGAATCTGAATTCTGAATCTGAATTCTGAATCTGAATTCTGAATCTGAATTCTGAATCTGAATTCTGAATCTGAATTCTGAATCTGAATTCTGAATCTGAATTCTGAATCTGAATTCTGAATCTGAATTCTGAATCTGAATTCTGAATCTGAATTCTGAATCTGAATTCTGAATCTGAATTCTGAATCTGAATTCTGAATCTGAATTCTGAATCTGAATTCTGAATCTGAATTCTGAATCTGAATTCTGAATCTGAATTCTGAATCTGAATTCTGAATCTGAATTCTGAATCTGAATTCTGAATCTGAATTCTGAATCTGAATTCTGAATCTGAATTCTGAATCTGAATTCTGAATCTGAATTCTGAATCTGAATTCTGAATCTGAATTCTGAATCTGAATTCTGAATCTGAATTCTGAATCTGAATTCTGAATCTGAATTCTGAATCTGAATTCTGAATCTGAATTCTGAATCTGAATTCTGAATCTGAATTCTGAATCTGAATTCCGAATCTGAATTCTGAATCTGAATTCTGAATCTGAATTCTGAATCTGAATTCTGAATCTGAATTCTGAATTCTGAATTCTGAATCCGAATTCTGAATCTGAATTCTGAATCTGAATCTGAATTCTGAATCTGAATTCTGAATCTGAATTCTGAATTCTGAATCTGAATGCTGAATCTGAATTCTGAATCTGAATTCTGAATCTGAATTCTGAATCTGAATTCTGAATCTGAATTCTGAATCTGAATTCTGAATCTGAATTCTGAATCTGAATTCTGAATCTGAATTCTGAATCTGAATTCTGAATCTGAATCTGAATTCTGAATCTGAATTCTGAATCTGAATTCTGAATCTGAATTCTGAATCTGAATTCTGAATCTGAATTCTGAATCTGAATTCTGAATCTGAATTCTGAATCTGAATTCTGAATCTGAATTCTGAATCTGAATTCTGAATCTGAATTCTGAATCTGAATTCTGAATCTGAATTCTGAATCTGAATTCTGAATCTGAATTTTGAATCTGAATTCTGAATCTGAATTCTGAATCTGAATTCTGAATCTGAATTCTGAATCTGAATTCTGAATCTGAATTCTGAATCTGAATTCTGAATCTGAATTCTGAATCTGAATTCTGAATCTGAATTCTGAATCTGAATTCTGAATCTGAATTCTGAATCTGAATTCTGAATCTGAATTCTGAATCTGAATTCTGAATCTGAATTCTGAATCTGAATTCTGAATCTGAATTCTGAATCTGAATTCTGAATCTGAATTCTGAATCTGAATTCTGAATCTGAATTCTGAATCTGAATTCTGAATCTGAATTCTGAATCTGAATTCTGAATCTGAATTCTGAATCTGAATTCTGAATCTGAATTCTGAATCTGAATTCTGAATCTGAATTCTGAATCTGAATTCTGAATCTGAATTCTGAATCTGAATTCTGAATCTGAATTCTGAATCTGAATTCTGAATCTGAATTCTGAATCTGAATTCTGAATCTGAATTCTGAATCTGAATTCTGAATCTGAATTCTGAATCTGAATTCTGAATCTGAATTCTGAATCTGAATTCTGAATCTGAATTCTGAATCTGAATTCTGAATCTGAATTCTGAATCTGAATTCTGAATCTGAATTCTGAATCTGAATTCTGAATCTGAATTCTGAATCTGAATTCTGAATCTGAATTCTGAATCTGAATTCTGAATCTGAATTCTGAATCTGAATTCTGAATCTGAATTCTGAATCTGAATTCTGAATCTGAATTCGGAATCTGAATTCTGAATCTGAATTCTGAATCTGAATTCTGAATCTGAATTCTGAATCTGAATTCTGAATCTGAATTCTGTATCTGAATTCTGAATCTGAATTCTGAATCTGAATTCTGAATCTGAATTCTGAATCTGAATCTGAATTCTGAATCTGAATTCTGAATCTGAATTCTGAATCTGAATTCTGAATCTGAATTCTGAATCTGAATTCTGAATCTGAATTCTGAATCTGAATTCTGAATCTGAATTCTGAATCTGAATTCTGAATCTGAATTCTGAATCTGAATTCTGAATCTGAATTCTGAATCTGAATTCTGAATCTGAATTCTGAATCTGAATTCTGAATCTGAATTCTGAATCTGAATTCTGAATCTGAATTCTGAATCTGAATTCTGAATCTGAATTCTGAATCTGAATTCTGAATCTGAATTCTGAATCTGAATTCTGAATCTGAATTCTGAATCTGAATTCTGAATCTGAATTCTGAATCTGAATTCTGAATCTGAATTCTGAATCTGAATTCTGAATCTGAATTCTGAATCTGAATTCTGAATCTGAATTCTGAATCTGAATTCTGAATCTGAATTCTGTATCTGAATTCTGAATCTGAATTCTGAATCTGAATTCTGAATCTGAACTCTGAATCTGAATTCTGAATCTGAATTCTGAATCTGAATTCTGAATCCGAATTCTGAATCTGAATTCTGAATCTGAATTCTGAATCTGAATTTGAATTCTGAATCTGAATTCTGAATCTGAATTCTGAATCTGAATTCTGAATCTGAATTCTGAATTCTGAATCTGAATTCTGAATCTGAATTCTGAATCTGAATTCTGAATCTGAATTCTGAATCTGAATTCTGAATCTGAATTCTGAATCTGAATTCTGAATCTGAATTCTGAATCTGAATTCTGAATCTGAATCTGAATTCTGAATCTGAATTCTGAATCTGAATTCTGAATCTGAATTCTGAATCTGAATTCTGAATTCTGAATCTGAATCTGAATTCTGAATCTGAATTCTGAATCTGAATTCTGAATCTGAATTCTGAATCTGAATTCTGAATCTGAATTCTGAATCTGAATTCTGAATCTGAATTCTGAATCTGAATTCTGAATCTTTTTTTTTTTTTTTTTTTTTTAAATATGTCTTTATTTGTATCAAATCATCATTACACTTATATTACATTATTGCATTAAACTAGGTGTTCAGCTCAATAATGAACTGTTCATAGCCCTATAAGTAACTAGATTATAAAAATTTATTTATAAGATTTAAATTTGCTGAGCGCAATCAAGTTTTTAATGTAGGAGAACATCCTGTAATAGCAAAAATATTTTATACTTAAAACTAAACACTATCTTAAAATTAAACTAAACATAAAGAGAACGAATCTCTGCGATGGAAGACTGCATCGATTTGCCTCTGAAGTTGGAGATGATTTTGTTGGCCATCTCTTCGATAGATTCAATGCCTGCAATCCGATGAAGATCTTCGGTGCTGTGCCAAGGTGGAAGCCGCAAAATCATTTTCAGAACCTTGTTCTGAATCCTCTGGATGGCTTTCTTCCTCGTCGCGCAGCAGCTAGACCAAATCGGAACTGCATACATGATCGCTGGTCGGAAAACTTGTTTGTAGATGAGCATTTTATTTCGCAGACACAACCGGGATTTCCTGTTGATGAGAGAATAAAGAGATTTAGTGTATTTATTACATTTAGATTGAATATCTTCAATGTGATTTTTAAAAGTAAGATTCCGATCAAGTGTAAGTCCCAAGTACTTCACGTGATCAGACCATTCTAATGAAACCCCATTAAAAGTTATGGAATGATTTTCATTAGGTTTTAAAAAATTTGCTCTTGGCTTATGGGGAAATAAAATAAGTTGAGTTTTGGAAGCGTTAGGAGAAATTTTCCACATTTTCAAGTAATTCAAAAAGGAATTTAAATTTTGTTGCAATCTACTGCGTACCACCCGTAAATTTCGACCTTTGGCTGAAAGCAAAGTGTCATCAGCAAATAATCTTCTACCTTTTCCTTCTGGTACATCAGGAAGATCAGAAGTAAAAATATTATATAAAATTGGCCCAAGTATACTACCCTGAGGGACACCAGCTCTAATGGGTGTCCTTTCAGAGCATGAATTTTGATAGCTTACTTGTAAGGTTCGGCTAGTCAAATAATTTTGAATAATTTTGGTCAGATATACAGGAAAATCAAATCGAGCTAATTTAGCTACTAAACCTTTGTGCCAAACACTGTCAAAAGCTTTTTCAATATCAAGAAGAGCAACACCAGTTGAATAACCTTCAGATTTGCTAGCGTTAATCATATTAGTTACACTCAAAAGTTGATGTGTAGTAGAATGTCCATGACGAAAACCAAATTGTTCATCAGGGAAAATAGAATTCTGATTAATGTGAATCATCATTCTATTCAAAATAACTCTCTCAAATAGTTTACTTAAAGAAGGAAGCAAACTAATTGGTCGATAACTTGAAGGCTCTGAAGCACTTTTTCCAGGTTTCAAAATTGGAGTTATTTTGGCATTTTTCCATTTATTGGGAAAATAAGCCAAATGAAAACATTTGTTGAAGATTTTAACTAAAAAATTTAAAGTGCTTTCAGGCAACTTTTTAATAAGAATATAGAAAATCCCATCTTCCCCTGGAGCTTTCATATTTTTAAATTTTTTGAAAATCAATTTAAGTTCATCAATATTTGTCTCACAAGAACTTTCAAACACATTTTGCTTGGAAAGAATATCATCAAATTCTAGGGAAATTTGAGCATCAATTGGACTTACAACGTTTAAATTAAAATCATGAGCAGACTCAAATTGTTGGGCTAATTTTTGAGCCTTTTCTGAATTAGTTAAAAGAAGTTTATCCCCATCTTTCAAAGTAGGAATTGGCTTCTGGGGCTTTTTCAAAATTTTAGTTAATTTCCAAAATGGCTTTGAGTAGGGTTTTATATCCTCTACTGCTTTAGCAAAATTTTCATTACGAATGAAATTTAAACGACGTTTGATCTCTTTTTGAAGGTCGCAATAAATTAATTTCAAATAAGGATCCCTAGTACGTTGATATTGGCGTCGACGAATGTTTTTCAGTCGTATCAAAAACTGAAGATCATCATCAATTAAAGGTTGATTAAATTTATGTTTAACTTTAGGTATTGAAGCGGCTCTAGCATTGACTATTGAAGTTGTCAAATTTTCTACAGCCAAATCAATATCTTCTATTGAATTCAATGGAACGTTTACATCTAAATTACGTTCAATAAAATTCATATATCGCTCCCAGTTAGCCTTTTGAAAATTAAAAGTTGATTTTAAAGGGTTTTCAATGGGACTTTGAGATATAGAAAATGTTACTGGAAGGTGGTCTGAATCGAGGTCCGCATGAGTAACTAATTGACTACAATGCTCGCCTAAATCCGTTAGAACCAAATCAATTGTGGAGGGATTTCTAATTGAAGAAAAACAAGTATGCCCATTAGGATATTCAACAGTATAATAACCTGCAGAGCAGTCATTAAACAAAATATTCCCATTTGAATTTGATGAAATATTATTCCAAGATCGGTGTTTTGCATTAAAGTCACCAATAATAAAAAATTTAGATTTATTTCTGGTGAGTTTTTGTAAATCTCCCTTCAAAAAATTTTTCTGTTCACCGCTACATTGGAAAGGCAAATATGCGGCAACAATTATAATTTTCCCCATAGAAGTTTCTAATTCAATTCCAATTGTTTCTAAGACTTTTGTATTGAAAGAAGGAAGAAGTCTAAATTTGAGACGACTATTGATGACAATAGCTACACCCCCACCTTGTCGATCAAGTCGATCATTTCGTAAAATTTTAAAGAAAGCATTGCTTTTCAAGTTATTGTCTGGCTTTAAAAAAGTTTCAGTGATGGCAGCAATATGTATGTTTTGAGTTTTCAAAAATAAAAAGAACTCGTCTTGATTAGCCAGCAAAGATCTAGCATTCCAATTCATAATGTTTAAACATCTATTTGGATCCATGAGGGAATCGTAAAGTCATAATAATTTTGTTAGCATAATTAAAAGAAGTTTGGAAAGCTTCAAACATTGAATTTGCTTTCAACATAAGTTGCATCATTTCCATTAAATTTTGATGCAAAAATTTTAATTTTTCCTCAGTAATCTCACCCAAATCAACAAAATTGTTAGGATCAGAAAATGAAGGAGAAGAACAAGTATTTGAATTTCGGGGATTTTCCCAAGCCTTCGCATGAACGTTGAGACTTGGTTTTTTCCCATTTTTATTAGTTAAACCTGAAGAGGGCAACCCATTTTCAACCACCTCTGAGAACGATAAACAACGAGTCTGGGGCGCAGAATCAGCCCAGGTAACATTAAAATCACTTCGGGTATTACCCAGCCGTGATTCCAATGTAGACCGAGGCTGAATGCGAACAGGCAGGTTGTTTGCCGGCCCGACGTGTGAAGACGAAAAAGAGGAAGGAGGAGAAGAAACTTTTCTGGAAACTTTGGGATTTTTCCTAGAAGCAATAATTTTTGCCCTGATGGGACAATCTAGCGAATTCGAGGAGTGATTACCTGCGCAATTCGCACACTTAAAAAATTCTGGTTTTGGCTTATCACCACCAAAAAGGCATTTAGATTTTTCATGATCGAATGAGCCGCAAAACATGCATCTGGCATTCATTCTACAATTTTTAGTGCCATGACAAAAAGCTTGACAACGACGACATTGCGTAATGTTTTGTAAAAAATTGGTAGAAGATTTACGAAAAGGTTCGAATTTGACTCGACAATGAAACATAAGACGAGCCTTTTCAAGAATTTGCAGATTATTAACCTGATCCTTTTTAAAATGGATCAAATAAAGTTCAGGAGCAAAACCAACACTACTGGTATTATTCGTGTTGGTTCTTTTCCTCATTTGAATTACTTGAATTGGAGAAAAACCTAACAAAGAATTTAATTCATTTGTGATCTCATCCGGTGTCTGATCGCCGGTGAGACCACGAAGTACAACTTTAAAAGGACGATCACCTCTAGTGTCGTACGTAAAAAATTGGTGTTTTTTATTATTCAAATAATTTAAAACCTTTTGAAAATCATTAAAAGATTCCGCCAATATACGAGCAGTTCCCCTTCGACCGATCTGAAAAGAAATCTTCACATCCTTGACGGAAGTGACGATTTCTTTTCGAAAGGCATTGAAGTCAGGAATCGTGACCGTTATTGGTGGAATCTTTTCGTTTTTAAGAGTATAAGAAGAAGAAGGTTTCTTAGTACTCTTATCAGAATTAAATATGAATATTTCCTCATCACCGATGTTATGAAGGACATCGAATGAATTGGAAATTTCAACTTTTTTGGCAGATGGCCCTGGATTAGGTTCAGCAATCCGTTTTCTTCCGGCCCTTGAGCCGGCCGAAGACTTCCCCATGCTGGAAAGAAAAGAGAAAATATGTATAAAAGAAAATGAAAATAATTTTAGCACTGAAAAGTGCTGATTGAAATACAGGTAAGGAAAAAATAAATAATGTAAAATGTTCCTGCAGGTACACAGCAACGATACGATGCTCCGGCGTACGTGTTGACGGCTCAACGGTACAGATGGAAGTGAATTCTGAATCTGAATTCTGAATCTGAATTCTGAATCTGAATTCTGAATCTGAATTCTGAATCTGAATTCTGAATCTGAATTCTGAATCTGAATTCTGAATCTGAATTCTGAATCTGAATTCTGAATCTGAATTCTGAATCTGAATTCTGAATCTGAATTCTGAATCTGAATTCTGAATCTGAATTCTGAATCTGAATTCTGAATCTGAATTCTGAATCTGAATTCTGAATCTGAATTCTGAATCTGAATTCTGAATCTGAATCTGAATTCTGAATCTGAATTCTGAATCTGAATTCTGAATCTGAATTCTGAATCTGAATTCTTAATCTGAATTCTGAATCTGAATTCTGAATCTGAATTCTGAATCTGAATTCTGAATCTGAATTCTGAATCTGAATTCTGAATCTGAATTCTGAATTCTGAATCTGAATTCTGAATTCTGAATCTGAATTCTGAATCTGAATTCTGAATCTGAATTCTGAATCTGAATTCTGAATCTGAATTCTGAATCTGAATTCTGAATCTGAATTCTGAATCTGAATCTGAATTCTGAATCTGAATTCTGAATCTGAATTCTGAATCTGAATTCTGAATCTGAATTCTGAATCTGAATTCTGAATCTGAATTCTGAATCTGAATTCTAAATCTGAATTCTGAATCTGAATTCTGAATCTGAATTCTGAATCTGAATTCTGAATCTGAATTCTGAATCTGAATTCTGAATCTGAATTCTGAATCTGAATTCTGAATCTGAATTCTGAATCTGAATTCTGAATCTGAATTCTGAATCTGAATTCTGAATCTGAATTCTGAATCTGAATTCTGAATCTGAATTCTGAATCTGAATTCTGAATCTGAATTCTGAATCTGAATTCTGAATCTGAATTCTGAATCTGAATTCTGAATCTGAATTCTGAATCTGAATTCTGAATCTGAATTCTGAATCTGAATTCTGAATCTGAATTCTGAATCTGAATTCTGAATCTGAATTCTGAATCTGAATTCTGAATCTGAATTCTGAATCTGAATTCTGAATCTGAATTCTGAATCTGAATTCAGAATCTGAATTCTGAATCTGAATTCTGAATCTGAATTCTGAATCTGAATTCTGAATCTGAATTCTGAATCTGAATTCTGAATCTGAATTCTGAATCTGAATTCTGAATCTGAATTCTGAATCTGAATTCTGAATCTGAATTCTGAATCTGAATTCTGAATCTGAATTCTGAATCTGAATTCTGAATCTGAATTCTGAATCTGAATTCTGAATCTGAATTCTGAATCTGAATTCTGAATCTGAATTCTGAATCTGAATTCTGAATCTGAATTCTGAATCTGAATTCTGAATCTGAATTCTGAATCTGAATTCTGAATCTGAATTCTGAATCTGAATTCTGAATCTGAATTCTGAATCTGAATTCTGAATCTGAATTCTGTATCTGAATTCTGAATCTGAATTCTGAATCTGAATTCTGAATCTGAATTCTGAATCTGAATTCTGAATCTGAATTCTGAATCTGAATTCTGAATCCGAATTCTGAATCTGAATTCTGAATCTGAATTCTGAATCTGAATTCTGAATCTGAATTCTGAATCTGAATGCTGAATCTGAATTCTGAATCTGAATTCTGAATCTGAATTCTGAATCTGAATTCTGAATCTGAATTCTGAATCTGAATTCTGAATCTGAATTCTGAATCTGAATTCTGAATCTGAATTCTGAATCTGAATTCTGAATCTGAATTCTGAATCTGAATTCTGAATCTGCATCTGAATTCTGAATCTGAATTCTGAATCTGAATTCTGAATCTGAATTCTGAATCTGAATTCTGAATCTGAATTCTGAATCTGAATTCTGAATCTGAATTTTGAATCTGAATTCTGAATCTGAATTCTGAATCTGAATTCTGAATCTGAATTCTGAATCTGAATTCTGAATCTGAATTCTGAATCTGAATTCTGAATCTGAATTCTGAATCTGAATTCTGAATCTGAATTCTGAATCTGAATTCTGAATCTGAATTCTGAATCTGAATTCTGAATCTGAATTCTGAATCTGAATTCTGAATCTGAATTCTGAATCTGAATTCTGAATCTGAATTCTGAATCTGAATTCTGAATCTGAATTCTGAATCTGAATTCTGAATCTGAATTCTGAATCTGAATTCTGAATCTGAATTCTGAATCTGAATTCTGAATCTGAATTCTGAATCTGAATTCTGAATCTGAATTCTGAATCTGAATTCTGAATCTGAATTCTGAATCTGAATTCTGAATCTGAATTCTGAATCTGAATTCTGAATCTGAATTCTGAATCTGAATTCTGAATCTGAATTCTGAATCTGAATTCTGAATCTGAATTCTGAATCTGAATTCTGAATCTGAATTCTGAATCTGAATTCTGAATCTGAATTCTGAATCTGAATTCTGAATCTGAATTCTGAATCTGAATTCTGAATCTGAATTCTGAATCTGAATTCTGAATCTGAATTCTGAATCTGAATTCTGAATCTGAATTCTGAATCTGAATTCTGAATCTGAATTCTGAATCTGAATTCTGAATCTGAATTCTGAATCTGAATTCTGAATCTGAATTCTGAATCTGAATTCTGAATCTGAATTCTGAATCTGAATTCTGAATCTGAATTCTGAATCTGAATTCTGAATCTGAATTCTGAATCTGAATTCTGAATCTGAATTCTGAATCTGAATTCTGAATCTGAATTCTGAATCTGAATTCTGAATCTGAATTCTGAATCTGAATTCTGAATCTGAATTCTGAATCTGAATTCTGAATCTGAATTCTGAATCTGAATTCTGAATCTGAATTCTGAATCTGAATTCTGAATCTGAATTCTGAATCTGAATTCTGAATCTGAATCTGAATTCTGAATCTGAATTCTGAATCTGAATTCTGAATCTGAATTCTTAATCTGAATTCTGAATCTGAATTCTGAATCTGAATTCTGAATCTGAATTCTGAATCTGAATTCTGAATCTGAATTCTGAATCTGAATTCTGAATTCTGAATCTGAATTCTGAATTCTGAATCTGAATTCTGAATCTGAATTCTGAATCTGAATTCTGAATCTGAATTCTGAATCTGAATTCTGAATCTGAATTCTGAATCTGAATTCTGAATCTGAATTCTGAATCTGAATTCTGAATCTGAATCTGAATTCTGAATCTGAATTCTGAATCTGAATTCTGAATCTGAATTCTGAATCTGAATTCTGAATCTGAATTCTGAATCTGAATTCTAAATCTGAATTCTGAATCTGAATTCTGAATCTGAATTCTGAATCTGAATTCTGAATCTGAATTCTGAATCTGAATTCTGAATCTGAATTCTGAATCTGAATTCTGAATCTGAATTCTGAATCTGAATTCTGAATCTGAATTCTGAATCTGAATTCTGAATCTGAATTCTGAATCTGAATTCTGAATCTGAATTCTGAATCTGAATTCTGAATCTGAATTCTGAATCTGAATTCTGAATCTGAATTCTGAATCTGAATTCTGAATCTGAATTCTGAATCTGAATTCTGAATCTGAATTCTGAATCTGAATTCTGAATCTGAATTCTGAATCTGAATTCTGAATCTGAATTCTGAATCTGAATTCTGAATCTGAATTCTGAATCTGAATTCTGAATCTGAATTCAGAATCTGAATTCTGAATCTGAATTCTGAATCTGAATTCTGAATCTGAATTCTGAATCTGAATTCTGAATCTGAATTCTGAATCTGAATTCTGAATCTGAATTCTGAATCTGAATTCTGAATCTGAATTCTGAATCTGAATTCTGAATCTGAATTCTGAATCTGAATTCTGAATCTGAATTCTGAATCTGAATTCTGAATCTGAATTCTGAATCTGAATTCTGAATCTGAATTCTGAATCTGAATTCTGAATCTGAATTCTGAATCTGAATTCTGAATCTGAATTCTGAATCTGAATTCTGAATCTGAATTCTGAATCTGAATTCTGAATCTGAATTCTGAATCTGAATTCTGAATCTGAATTCTGTATCTGAATTCTGAATCTGAATTCTGAATCTGAATTCTGAATCTGAATTCTGAATCTGAATTCTGAATCTGAATTCTGAATCTGAATTCTGAATCCGAATTCTGAATCTGAATTCTGAATCTGAATTCTGAATCTGAATTCTGAATCTGAATTCTGAATCTGAATGCTGAATCTGAATTCTGAATCTGAATTCTGAATCTGAATTCTGAATCTGAATTCTGAATCTGAATTCTGAATCTGAATTCTGAATCTGAATTCTGAATCTGAATTCTGAATCTGAATTCTGAATCTGAATTCTGAATCTGAATTCTGAATCTGAATCTGAATTCTGAATCTGAATTCTGAATCTGAATTCTGAATCTGAATTCTGAATCTGAATTCTGAATCTGAATTCTGAATCTGAATTCTGAATCTGAATTTTGAATCTGAATTCTGAATCTGAATTCTGAATCTGAATTCTGAATCTGAATTCTGAATCTGAATTCTGAATCTGAATTCTGAATCTGAATTCTGAATCTGAATTCTGAATCTGAATTCTGAATCTGAATTCTGAATCTGAATTCTGAATCTGAATTCTGAATCTGAATTCTGAATCTGAATTCTGAATCTGAATTCTGAATCTGAATTCTGAATCTGAATTCTGAATCTGAATTCTGAATCTGAATTCTGAATCTGAATTCTGAATCTGAATTCTGAATCTGAATTCTGAATCTGAATTCTGAATCTGAATTCTGAATCTGAATTCTGAATCTGAATTCTGAATCTGAATTCTGAATCTGAATTCTGAATCTGAATTCTGAATCTGAATTCTGAATCTGAATTCTGAATCTGAATTCTGAATCTGAATTCTGAATCTGAATTCTGAATCTGAATTCTGAATCTGAATTCTGAATCTGAATTCTGAATCTGAATTCTGAATCTGAATTCTGAATCTGAATTCTGAATCTGAATTCTGAATCTGAATTCTGAATCTGAATTCTGAATCTGAATTCTGAATCTGAATTCTGAATCTGAATTCTGAATCTGAATTCTGAATCTGAATTCTGAATCTGAATTCTGAATCTGAATTCTGAATCTGAATTCTGAATCTGAATTCTGAATCTGAATTCTGAATCTGAATTCTGAATCTGAATTCTGAATCTGAATTCTGAATCTGAATTCTGAATCTGAATTCTGAATCTGAATTCTGAATCTGAATTCTGAATCTGAATTCTGAATCTGAATTCTGAATCTGAATTCTGAATCTGAATTCTGAATCTGAATTCTGAATCTGAATTCTGAATCTGAATTCTGAATCTGAATTCTGAATCTGAATTCTGAATCTGAATTCTGAATCTGAATTCTGAATCTGAATTCTGAATCTGAATTCTGAATCTGAATTCTGAATCTGAATTCTGAATCTGAATTCTGAATCTGAATTCTGAATCTGAATTCTGAATCTGAATTCTGAATCTGAATTCTGAATCTGAATTCTGAATCTGAATTCTGAATCTGAATTCTGAATCTGAATTCTGAATCTGAATTCTGAATCTGAATTCTGAATCTGAATTCTGAATCTGAATTCTGAATCTGAATTCTGAATCTGAATTCTGAATCTGAATTCTGAATCTGAATTCTGAATCTGAATTCTGTATCTGAATTCTGAATCTGAATTCTGAATCTGAATTCTGAATCTGAATTCTGAATCTGAATTCTGAATCTGAATCTGAATTCTGAATCTGAATTCTGAATCTGAATTCTGAATCTGAATTCTGAATCTGAATTCTGAATCTGAATTCTGAATCTGAATTCTGAATCTGAATTCTGAATCTGAATTCTGAATCTGAGTTCTGAATCTGAATTCTGAATCTGAATTCTGAATCTGAATTCTGAATCTGAATTCTGAATCTGAATTCTGAATCTGAATTCTGAATCTGAATTCTGAATCTGAATTCTGAATCTGAATTCTGAATCTGAATTCTGAATCTGAATTCTGAATCTGAATTCTGAATCTGAATTCTGAATCTGAATTCTGAATCTGAATTCTGAATCTGAATTCTGAATCTGAATTCTGAATCTGAATTCTGAATCTGAATTCTGAATCTGAATTCTGAATCTGAATTCTGAATCTGAATTCTGAATCTGAATTCTGAATCTGAATTCTGAATCTGAATTCTGAATCTGAATTCTGAATCTGAATTCTGAATCTGAATTCTGAATCTGAATTCTGAATCTGAATTCTGAATCTGAATTCTGAAAATGAATTCTGAATCTGAATTCTGAATCTGAATTCTGAATCTGAATTCTGAATCTGAATTCTGAATCTGAATTCTGAATCTGAATTCTGAATCTGAATTCTGAATCTGAATTCTGAATCTGAATTCTGAATCTGAATTCTGAATCTGAATTCTGAATCTGAATTCTGAATCTGAATTCTGAATCTGAATCTGAATTCTGAATTCTGAATCTGAATTCTGAATTCTGAATCTGAATTCTGAATCTGAATTCTGAATCTGAATTCTGAATCTGAATTCTGAATCTGAATTCTGAATCTGAATTCTGAATCTGAATTCTGAATCTGAATTCTGAATCTGAATTCTGAATCTGAATTCTGAATCTGAATTCTGAATCTGAATTCTGAATCTGAATTCTGAATCTGAATTCTGAATCTGAATCTGAATTCTGAATTCTGAATCTGAATTCTGAATCTGAATTCTGAATCTGAATTCTGAATCTGAATTCTGAATCTGAATTCTGAATCTGAATTCTGAATCTGAATTCTGAATCTGAATTCTGAATCTGAATTCTGAATCTGAATTCTGAATCTGAATTCTGAATCTGAATTCTGAATCTGAATTTCTGAATCTGAATTCTGAATCTGAATTCTGAATCTGAATTCTGAATCTGAATTCTGAATCTGAATTCTGAATCTGAATTCTGAATCTGAATTCTGAATCTGAATCTGAATTCTGAATCTGAATTCTGAATCTGAATTCTGAATCTGAATTCTGAATCTGAATTCTGAATCTGAATTCTGAATTCTGAATTCTGAATTCTGAATCTGAATCTGAATTCTGAATCTGAATTCTGAATCTGAATTCTGAATCTGAATTCTGAATCTGAATTCTGAATCTGAATTCTGAATCTGAATTCTGAATCTGAATTCTGAATCTGAATTCTGAATCTGAATTTTGAATCTGAATTCTGAATCTGAATTCTGAATCTGAATTCTGAATCTGAATTCTGAATCTGAATTCTGAATCTGAATTCTGAATCTGAATTCTGAATCTGAATTCTGAATCTGAATCTGAATTCTGAATCTGAATTCTGAATCTGAATTCTGAATCTGAATTCTGAATCTGAATTCTGAATCTGAATTCTAAATCTGAATTCTGAATCTGAATTCTGAATCTGTATTCTGAATCTGAATTCTGAATCTGAATTCTGAATCTGAATTCTGAATCTGAATTCTGAATCTGAATTCTGAATCTGAATTCTGAATCTGAATTCTGAATCTGAATTCTGAATCTGATTTCTGAATCTGAATTCTGAATCTGAATTCTGAATCTGAATTCTGAATCTGAATTCTGAATCTGAATTCTGAATCTGAATTCTGAATCTGAATTCTAAATCTGAATTCTGAATCTGAATTCTGAATCTGAATTCTGAATCTGAATTCTGAATCTGAATTCTGAATCTGAATTCTGAATCTGAATTCTGAATCTGAATTCTGAATCTGAATTCAGAATCTGAATTCTGAATCTGAATTCTGAATCTGAATTCTGAATCTGAATTCTGAATCTGAATTCTGAATCTGAATTCTGAATCTGAATTCTGAATCTGAATTCTGAATCTGAATTCTGAATCTGAATTCTGAATCTGAATTCTGAATCTGAATTCTGAATCTGAATTCTGAATCTGAATTCTGAATCTGAATTCTGAATCTGAATTCTGAATCTGAATTCTGAATCTGAATTCTGAATCTGAATTCTGAATCTGAATTCTGAATCTGAATTCTGAATCTGAATTCTGAATCTGAATTCTGAATCTGAATTCTGAATCTGAATTCTGAATCTGAATTCTGAATCTGAATTCTGAATCTGAATTCTGAATCTGAATTCTGAATCTGAATTCTGAATCTGAATTCTGTATCTGAATTCTGAATCTGAATTCTGAATCTGAATTCTGAATCTGAATTCTGAATCTGAATTCTGAATCTGAATTCTGAATCTGAATTCTGAATCTGAATTCTGAATCTGAATTCTGAATCTGAATTCTGAATCTGAATTCTGAATCTGAATTTTGAATCTGAATTCTGAATCCGAATTCTGAATCTGAATTCTGAATCTGAATTCTGAATCTGAATTCTGAATCTGAATTCTGAATCTGAATTCTGAATCTGAATTCTGAATCTGAATTCTGAATCTGAATTCTGAATTCTGAATCTGAATGCTGAATCTGAATTCTGAATCTGAATTCTGAATCTGAATTCTGAATCTGAATTCTGAATCTGAATTCTGAATCTGAATTCTGAATCTGAATTCTGAATCTGAATTCTGAATCTGAATTCTGAATCTGAATTCTGAATCTGAATTCTGAATCTGAATTCTGAATCTGAATTCTGAATTCTGAATCTGAATTCTGAATCTGAATTCTGAATCTGAATTCTGAATCTGAATTCTGAATCTGAATTCTGAATCTGAATTCTGAATCTGAATTCTGAATCTGAATTCTGAATCTGAATTCTGAATCTAAATTCTGAATCTGAATTCTGAATCTGAATTCTGAATCTGAATTCTGAATCTGAATTCTGAATCTGAATTCTGAATCTGAATTCTGAATCTGAATTCTGAATCTGAATTCTGAATCTGAATTCTGAATCTGAATTCTGAATCTGAATTCTGAATCTGAATTCTGAATCTGAATTCTGAATCTGAATTCTGAATCTGAATTCTGAATCTGAATTCTGAATCTGAATTCTGAATCTGAATTCTGAATCTGAATTCTGAATCTGAATTCTGAATCTGAATTCTGAATCTGAATTCTGAATCTGAATTCTGAATCTGAATTCTGAATCTGAATTCTGAATCTGAATTCTGAATCTGAATTCTGAATCTGAATTCTGAATCTGAATTCTGAATCTGAATTCTGAATCTGAATTCTGAATCTGAATTCTGAATCTGAATTCTGAATCTGAATTCTGAATCTGAATTCTGAATCTGAATTCTGAATCTGAATTCTGAATCTGAATTCTGAATCTGAATTCTGAATCTGAATTCTGAATCTGAATTCTGAATCTGAATTCTGAATCTGAATTCTGAATCTGAATTCTGAATCTGAATTCTGAATCTGAATTCTGAATCTGAATTCTGAATCTGAATTCTGAATCTGAATTCTGAATCTGAATTCGGAATCTGAATTCTGAATCTGAATTCTGAATCTGAATTCTGAATCTGAATTCTGAATCTGAATTCTGAATCTGAATTCTGAATCTGAATTCTGAATCTGAATTCTGAATCTGAATTCTGAATCTGAATTCTGAATCTGAATTCTGAATCTGAATTCTGAATCTGAATTCTGAATCTGAATTCTGAATCTGAATTCTGAATCTGAATTCTGAATCTGAATTCTGAATCTGAATTCTGAATCTGAATTCTGAATCTGAATTCTGAATCTGAATTCTGAATCTGAATTCTGAATCTGAATTCTGAATCTGAATTCTGAATCTGAATTCTGAATCTGAATTCTGAATCTGAATTCTGAATCTGAATTCTGAATCTGAATTCTGTATCTGAATTCTGAATCTGAATTCTGAATCTGAATTCTGAATCTGAATTCTGAATCTGAATTCTGAATCTGAATCTGAATTCTGAATCTGAGTTCTGAATCTGAATTCTGAATCTGAATTCTGAATCTGAATTCTGAATCTGAATTCTGAATCTGAATTCTGAATCTGAATTCTGAATCTGAATTCTGAATCTGAATTCTGAATCTGAATTCTGAATCTGAATTCTGAATCTGAATTCTGAATCTGAATTCTGAATCTGAATTCTGAATCTGAATTCTGAATCTGAATTCTGAATCTGAATTCTGAATCTGAATTCTGAATCTGAATTCTGAATCTGAATTCTGAATCTGAATTCTGAATCTGAATTCTGAATCTGAATTCTGAATCTGAATTCTGAATCTGAATTCTGAATCTGAATTCTGAATCTGAATTCTGAATCTGAATTCTGAATCTGAATTCTGAATCTGAATTCTGAATCTGAATTCTGAATCTGAATTCTGAATCTGAATTCTGAATCTGAATTCTGAATCTGAATTCTGAATCTGAATTCTGAATCTGAATCTGAATTCTGAATCTGAATTCTGAATCTGAATTCTGAATCTGAATTCTGAATCTGAATTCTGAATCTGAATTCTGAATCTGAATTCTGAATCTGAATTCTGAATCTGAATTCTGTATCTGAATTCTGAATCTGAATTCTGAATCTGAATTCTGAATCTGAATTCTGAATCTGAATTCTGAATCTGAATTCTGAATCTGAATTCTGAATCTGAATTCTGAATCTGAATTCTGAATCCGAATTCTGAATCTGAATTCTGAATCTGAATCTGAATTCTGAATCTGAATTCTGAATCTGAATTCTGAATTCTGAATCTGAATTCTGAATCTGAATTCTGAATCTGAATTCTGAATCTGAATTCTGAATCTGAATTCTGAATCTGAATTCTGAATCTGAATTCTGAATCTGAATTCTGAATCTGAATCTGAATTCTGAATCTGAATTCTGAATCTGAATTCTGAATCTGAATTCTGAATCTGAATTCTGAATTCTGAATCTGAATCTGAATTCTGAATCTGAATTCTGAATCTGAATTCTGAATCTGAATTCTGAATCTGAATTCTGAATCTGAATTCTGAATCTGAATTCTGAATCTGAATTCTGAATCTGAATTCTGAATCTGAATTCTGAATCTGAATTCTGAATCTGAATTCTGAATCTGAATTCTGAATCTGAATTCTGAATCTGAATTCTGAATCTGAATTCTGAATCTGAATTCTGAATCTGAATTCTGAATCTGAATTCTGAATCTGAATTCTGAATCTGAATTCTGAATCTGAATTCTGAATCTGAATTCTGAATCTGAATTCTGAATCTGAATTCTGAATCTGAATTCTTAATCTGAATTCTGAATCTGAATTCTGAATCTGAATTCTGAATCTGAATTCTGAATCTGATTCTGAATCTGAATTCTGAATCTGAATCTGAATTCTGAATTCTGAATCTGAATTCTGAATTCTGAATCTGAATTCTGAATCTGAATTCTGAATCTGAATTCTGAATCTGAATTCTGAATCTGAATTCTGAATCTGAATTCTGAATCTGAATTCTGAATCTGAATCTGAATTCTGAATCTGAATTCTGAATCTGAATTCTGAATCTGAATTCTGAATCTGAATCTGAATTCTGAATCTGAATTCTGAATCTGAATTCTGAATCTGAATTCTAAATCTGAATTCTGAATCTGAATTCTGAATCTGAATTCTGAATCTGAATTCTGAATCTGAATTCTGAATCTGAATTCTGAATCTGAATTCTGAATCTGAATTCTGAATCTGAATTCTGAATCTGAATTCTGAATCTGAATTCTGAATCTGAATCTGAATTCTGAATCTGAATTCTGAATCTGAATTCTGAATCTGAATTCTGAATCTGAATTCTGAATAATTCTGAATTCTGAATCTGAATTCTGAATCTGAATTCTGAATCTGAATTCTGAATCTGAATTCTGAATCTGAATTCTGAATCTGAATTCTGAATCTGAATTCTGTATCTGAATTCTGAATCTGAATTCTGAATCTGTGAATTCTGAATCTGAATTCTGAATCTGAATTCTGAATCTGAATTCTGAATCTGAATTCTGAATCTGAATTCTGAATCTGAAATCTGAATCTGAATTCTGAATCTGAATTCTGAATCTGAATTCTGAATCTGAATTCTGAATCTGAATTCTGAATCTGAATTCTGAATCTGAATTCTGAATCTGAATTCTGTATCTGAATTCTGAATCTGAATTCTGAATCTGAATTCTGAATCTGAATTCTGAATCTGAATTCTGAATCTGAATTCTGAATCTGAATTCTGAATCTGAATTCTGAATCTGAATTCTGAATCCGAATTCTGAATCTGAATTCTGAATCTGAATCTGAATTCTGAATCTGAATTCTGAATCTGAATTCTGAATCTGAATTCTGAATTCTGAATCTGAATTCTGAATCTGAATTCTGAATCTGAATCTGAATTCTGAATCTGAATTCTGAATCTGAATTCTGAATCTGAATTCTGAATCTGAATTCTGAATCTGAATTCTGAATCTGAATTCTGAATCTGAATTCTGAATCTGAATTCTGAATCTGAATTCTGAATCTGAATTCTGAATCTGAATTCTGAATCTGAATTCTGAATCTGAATTCTGAATCTGAATTCTGAATCTGAATTCTGAATCTGAATTCTGAATCTGAATTCTGAATCTGAATTCTGAATCTGAATTCTGAATCTGAATTCTGAATCTGAATTCTGAATCTGAATTCTGAATCTGAATTCTGAATCTGAATTCTGAATCTGAATTCTGAATCTGAATTCTGAATCTGAATTCTGAATCTGAATTCTGAATCTGAATTCTGAATCTGAATTCTGAATCTGAATTCTGAATCTGAATTCTGAATCTGAATTCTGAATCTGAATTCTGAATCTGAATTCTGAATCTGAATTCTGAATCTGAATTCTGAATCTGAATTCTGAATCTGAATTCTGAATCTGAATTCTGAATCTGAATTCTGAATCTGAATTCTGAATCTGAATTCTGAATCTGAATTCTGAATCTGAATTCTGAATCTGAATTCTGAATCTGAATTCTGAATCTGAATTCTGAAATTAATTTTTACGGCCTTATCGGTGAATGTTATGTTCTCATAGTGAGAACATTTCAAGAATTGAAAATTATAGATGGATAGAAGAAGATTAGAAGAAAATTACAGGTGTTGAAAATGAGCGGGTAGGAATTTTTTAAGAAGCATTTTCACCACATACTTAACTTTTGTTCAATCACGGATCAACTATTTTGAAATGTTAGAATCGGACAGGGTTGAGTCTAACACAACACAATAGTTGGTCTTGCGTGGTTCGCACCGCGAAACTTGCAGTGCGAACGAACAAAAGGAAAGCATGTGGTCGCTCTGAAAAGCTCCCGTAAATGGTACAACGGTTCTATCGACGTCAGACTTGTACCGGTTGTTATTTTTGCGAGCGATCCAATCGGGTTTGATTGTGTTTCGCTTCGGTCGATAGGGTGGTACAGACTGGCTATCGATGCAAAGAACAACGTTTTTTGATTTTTATTAGCCAAATTTTAATTTTATTAATTAAGATTAATCACCGTGATTTTTGTTTTGAAATTAATTTTTACGGCCTTATCGGTGAATGTTATGTTCTCATAGTGAGAACATTTCAAGAATTGAAAATTATAGATGGATAGAAGAAGATTAGAAGAAAATTACAGGTGTTGAAAATGAGCGGGTAGGAATTTTTTAAGAAGCATTTTCACCACATACTTAACTTTTGTTCAATCACGGATCAACTATTTTGAAATGTTAGAATCGGACAGGGTTGAGTCTAACACAACACAATAGTTGGTCTTGCGTGGTTCGCACCGCGAAACTTGCAGTGCGAACGAAAAAAAGGAAAGCATGTGGTCGCTCTGAAAAGCTCCCGTAAATGGTACAACGGTTCTATCGACGTCAGACTTGTACCGGTTGTTATCTTTGCGAGCGATCCAATCGGGTTTGATTGTGTTTCGCTTCGGTCGATAGGGTGGTACAGACTGGCTATCGATGCAAAGAACAACGTTTTTTGATTTTTATTAGCCAAATTTCAATTTTATTAATTAAGATTAATCACCGTGATTTTTGTTTTGAAATTAATTTTTACGGCCTTATCGGTGAATGTTATGTTCTCATAGTGAGAACATTTCAAGAATTGAAAATTATAGATGGATAGAAGAAGATTAGAAGAAAATTACAGGTGTTGAAAATGAGCGGGTAGGAATTTTTTAAGAAGCATTTTCACCAAAATAGTTGATCCGTGATTGAACAAAAGTTAAGTATGTGGTGAAAATGCTTCTTAAAAAATTCCTACCCGCTCATTTTCAACACCTGTAATTTTCTTCTAATCTTCTTCTATCCATCTATAATTTTCAATTCTTGAAATGTTCTCACTATGAGAACATAACATTCACCGATAAGGCCGTAAAAATTAATTTCAAAACAAAAATCACGGTGATTAATCTTAATTAATAAAATTAAAATTTGGCTAATAAAAATCAAAAAACGTTGTTCTTTGCATCGATAGCCAGTCTGTACCACCCTATCGACCGAAGCGAAACACAATCAAACCCGATTGGATCGCTCGCAAAGATAACAACCGGTACAAGTCTGACGTCGATAGAACCGTTGTACCATTTACGGGAGCTTTTCAGAGCGACCACATGCTTTCCTTTTGTTCGTTCGCACTGCAAGTTTCGCGGTGCGAACCACGCAAGACCAACTATTGTGTTGTGTTAGACTCAACCCTGTCCGATTCTAACATTTCAAAATAGTTGATCCGTGATTGAACAAAAGTTAAGTATGTGGTGAAAATGCTTCTTAAAAAATTCCTACCCGCTCATTTTCAACACCTGTAATTTTCTTCTAATCTTCTTCTATCCATCTATAATTTTCAATTCTTGAAATGTTCTCACTATGAGAACATAACATTCACCGATAAGGCCGTAAAAATTAATTTCAAAACAAAAATCACGGTGATTAATCTTAATTAATAAAATTAAAATTTGGCTAATAAAAATCAAAAAACGTTGTTCTTTGCATCGATAGCCAGTCTGTACCACCCTATCGACCGAAGCGAAACACAATCAAACCCGATTGGATCGCTCGCAAAGATAACAACCGGTACAAGTCTGACGTCGATAGAACCGTTGTACCATTTACGGGAGCTTTTCAGAGCGACCACATGCTTTCCTTTTGTTCGTTCGCACTGCAAGTTTCGCGGTGCGAACCACGCAAGACCAACTATTGTGTTGTGTTAGACTCAACCCTGTCCGATTCTAACATTTCAAAATAGTTGATCCGTGATTGAACAAAAGTTAAGTATGTGGTGAAAATGCTTCTTAAAAAATTCCTACCCGCTCATTTTCAACACCTGTAATTTTCTTCTAATCTTCTTCTATCCATCTATAATTTTCAATTCTTGAAATGTTCTCACTATGAGAACATAACATTCACCGATAAGGCCGTAAAAATTAATTTCAAAACAAAAATCACGGTGATTAATCTTAATTAATAAAATTAAAATTTGGCTAATAAAAATCAAAAAACGTTGTTCTTTGCATCGATAGCCAGTCTGTACCACCCTATCGACCGAAGCGAAACACAATCAAACCCGATTGGATCGCTCGCAAAGATAACAACCGGTACAAGTCTGACGTCGATAGAACCGTTGTACCATTTACGGGAGCTTTTCAGTGCGACCACATGCTTTCCTTTTGTTCGTTCGCACTGCAAGTTTCGCGGTGCGAACCACGCAAGACCAACTATTGTGTTGTGTTAGACTCAACCCTGTCCGATTCTAACATTTCAAAATAGTTGATCCGTGATTGAACAAAAGTTAAGTATGTGGTGAAAATGCTTCTTAAAAAATTCCTACCCGCTCATTTTCAACACCTGTAATTTTCTTCTAATCTTCTTCTATCCATCTATAATTTTCAATTCTTGAAATGTTCTCACTATGAGAACATAACATTCACCGATAAGGCCGTAAAAATTAATTTCAAAACAAAAATCACGGTGATTAATCTTAATTAATAGAATCTGAATTCTGAATCTGAATTCTGAATCTGAATTCTGAATCTGAATTCTGAATCTGAATTCTGAATCTGAATTCTGAATCTGAATTCTGAATCTGAATTCTGAATCTGAATTCTGAATCTGAATTCTGAATCTGAATTCTGAATCTGAATTCTGAATCTGAATTCTGAATCTGAATTCTGAATCTGAATTCTGAATCTGAATTCTGAATCTGAATTCTGAATCTGAATTCTGAATCTGAATTCTGAATCTGAATTCTGAATCTGAATTCTGAATCTGAATTCTGAATCTGAATTCTGAATCTGAATTCTGAATCTGAATTCTGAATCTGAATTCTGAATCTGAATTCTGAATCTGAATTCTGAATCTGAATTCTGAATCTGAATTCTGAATCTGAATTCTGAATCTGAATTCTGAATCTGAATTCCGAATCTGAATTCTGAATCTGAATTCAGAATCTGAATTCTGAATCTGAATTCTGAATCTGAATTCTGAATCTGAATTCTGAATCTGAATTCTGAATCTGAATTCTGAATCTGAATTCTGAATCTGAATTCTGAATCTGAATTCTGAATCTGAATTCTGAATCTGAATTCTGAATCTGAATTCTGAATCTGAATTCTGAATCTGAATTCTGAATCTGAATTCTGAATCTGAATTCTGAATCTGAATTCTGAATCTGAATTCTGAATCTGAATTCTGAATCTGAATTCTGAATCTGAATTCTGAATCTGAATTCTGAATCTGAATTCTGAATCTGAATTCTGAATCTGAATTCTGAATCTGAATTCTGAATCTGAATTCTGAATCTGAATTCTGAATCTGAATTCCGAATCTGAATTCTGAATCTGAATTCTGAATCTGAATTCTGAATCTGAATTCTGAATCTGAATTCTGAATCTGAATTCTGAATCTGAATTCTGAATCTGAATTCTGAATCTGAATCTGAATTCTGAATCTGAATTCTGAATCTGAATTCTGAATCTGAATTCTGAATCTGAATCTGAATTCTGAATCTGAATTCTGAATCTGAATTCTGAATCTGAATTCTGAATCTGAATTCTAATCTGAATTCTGATCTGAATTCTGAATCTGAATTCTGAATCTGAATTCTGAATCTGAATTCTGAATCTGAATTCTGAATCTGAATTCTGAATCTGAATTCTGAATCTGAATTCTGAATCTGAATTCTGAATCTGAATTCTGAATCTGAATTCTGAATCTGAATTCTGAATCTGAATTCTGAATCTGAATTCTGAATCTGAATTCTGAATCTGAATTCTGAATCTGAATTCTGAATCTGAATTCTGAATCTGAATTCTGAATCTGAATTCTGAATCTGAATTCTGAATCTGAATTCTGAATCTGAATTCTGAATCTGAATTCTGAATCTGAATTCTGAATCTGAATTCTGAATCTGAATTCTGAATCTGAATTCTGAATCTGAATTCTGAATCTGAATTCTGAATCTGAATTCTGAATCTGAATTCTGAATCTGAATTCTGAATCTGAATTCTGAATCTGAATTCTGAATCTGAATTCTGAATCTGAATTCTGAATCTGAATTCTGAATCTGAATTCTGAAATCTGAATTCTGAATCTGAATTCTGAATCTGAATTCTGAATCTGAATTCTGAATCTGAATTCTGAATCTGAATTCTGAATCTGAATTCTGAATCTGAATTCTGAATCTGAATTCTGAATCTGAATTCTGAATCTGAATTCTGAATCTGAATTCTGAATCTGAATTCTGAATCTGAATTCTGAATCTGAATTCTGAATCTGAATTCTGAATCTGAATTCTGAATCTGAATTCTGAATCTGAATTCTGAATCTGAATTCTGAATCTGAATTCTGAATCTGAATTCTGAATCTGAATTCTGAATCTGAATTCTGAATCTGAATTCTGAATCTGAATTCTGAATCTGAATTCTGAATCTGAATTCTGAATCTGAATTCTGAATCTGAATTCTGAATCTGAATTCTGAATCTGAATTCTGAATCTGAATTCTGAATCTGAATTCTGAATCTGAATTCTGAATCTGAATTCTGAATCTGAATTCTGAATCTGAATTCTGAATCTGAATTCTGAATCTGAATTCTGAATCTGAATTCTGAATCTGAATTCTGAATCTGAATTCTGAATCTGAATTCTGAATCTGAATTCTGAATCTGAATTCTGAATCTGAATTCTGAATCTGAATTCTGAATCTGAATTCTGAATCTGAATTCTGAATCTGAATTCTGAATCTGAATTCTGAATCTGAATTCTGAATCTGAATTCTGAATCTGAATTCTGAATCTGAATTCTGAATCTGAATTCTGAATCTGAATTCTGAATCTGAATTCTGAATCTGAATTCTGAATCTGAATTCTGAATCTGAATTCTGAATCTGAATTCTGAATCTGAATTCTGAATCTGAATTCTGAATCTGAATTCTGAATCTGAATTCTGAATCTGAATTCTGAATCTGAATTCTGAATCTGAATTCTGAATCTGAATTCTGAATCTGAATTCTGAATCTGAATTCTGAATCTGAATTCTGAATCTGAATTCTGAATCTGAATTCTGAATCTGAATTCTGAATCTGAATTCTGAATTCTGAATCTGAATTCTGAATCTGAATTCTGAATCTGAATTCTGAATCTGAATTCTGAATCTGAATTCTGAATCTGAATTCTGAATCTGAATTCTGAATCTGAATTCTGAATCTGAATTCTGAATCTGAATTCTGAATCTGAATTCTGAATCTGAATTCTGAATCTGAATTCTGAATCTGAATTCTGAATCTGAATTCTGAATCTGAATTCTGAATCTGAATTCTGAATCTGAATTCTGAATCTGAATTCTGAATCTGAATTCTGAATCTGAATTCTGAATCTGAATTCTGAATCTGAATTCTGAATCTGAATTCTGAATCTGAATTCTGAATCTGAATTCTGAATCTGAATTCTGAATCTGAATTCTGAATCTGAATTCTGAATCTGAATTCTGAATCTGAATTCTGAATCTGAATTCTGAATCTGAATTCTGAATCTGAATTCTGAATCTGAATTCTGAATCTGAATTCTGAATCTGAATTCTGAATCTGAATTCTGAATCTGAATTCTGAATCTGAATTCTGAATCTGAATTCTGAATCTGAATTCTGAATCTGAATTCTGAATCTGAATTCTGAATCTGAATTCTGAATCTGAATTCTGAATCTGAATTCTGAATCTGAATTCTGAATCTGAATTCTGAATCTGAATTCTGAATCTGAATTCTGAATCTGAATTCTGAATCTGAATTCTGAATCTGAATTCTGAATCTGAATTCTGAATCTGAATTCTGAATCTGAATTCTGAATCTGAATTCTGAATCTGAATTCTGAATCTGAATTCTGAATCTGAATTCTGAATCTGAATTCTGAATCTGAATTCTGAATCTGAATTCTGAATCTGAATTCTGAATCTGAATTCTGAATCTGAATTCTGAATCTGAATTCTGAATCTGAATTCTGAATCTGAATTCTGAATCTGAATTCTGAATCTGAATTCTGAATCTGAATTCTGAATCTGAATTCTGAATCTGAATTCTGAATCTGAATTCTGAATCTGAATTCTGAATCTGAATTCTGAATCTGAATTCTGAATCTGAATTCTGAATCTGAATTCTGAATCTGAATTCTGAATCTGAATTCTGAATCTGAATTCTGAATCTGAATTCTGAATCTGAATTCTGAATCTGAATTCTGAATCTGAATCTGAATCTGAATTCTGAATCTGAATTCTGAATCTGAATTCTGAATCTGAATTCTGAATCTGAATCTGAATCTGAATCTGAATTCTGAATCTGAATTCTGAATCTGAATTCTGAATCTGAATTCTGAATCTGAATTCTGAATCTGAATTCTGAATCTGAATTCTGAATCTGAATTCTGAATCTGAATTCTGAATCTGAATTCTGAATCTGAATTCTGAATCTGAATTCTGAATCTGAATTCTGAATCTGAATTCTGAATCTGAATTCTGAATCTGAATTCTGAATCTGAATTCTGAATCTGAATTCTGAATCTGAATTCTGAATCTGAATTCTGAATCTGAATTCTGAATCTGAATTCTGAATCTGAATTCTGAATCTGAATTCTGAATCTGAATTCTGAATCTGAATTCTGAATCTGAATTCTGAATCTGAATTCTGAATCTGAATTCTGAATCTGAATTCTGAATCTGAATTCTGAATCTGAATTCTGAATCTGAATTCTGAATCTGAATTCTGAATCTGAATTCTGAATCTGAATTCTGAATCTGAATTCTGAATCTGAATTCTGAATCTGAATTCTGAATCTGAATTCTGAATCTGAATTCTGAATCTGAATTCTGAATCTGAATTCTGAATCTGAATTCTGAATCTGAATTCTGAATCTGAATTCTGAATCTGAATTCTGAATCTGAATTCTGAATCTGAATTCTGAATCTGAATTCTGAATCTGAATTCTGAATCTGAATTCTGAATCTGAATTCTGAATCTGAATTCTGAATCTGAATTCTGAATCTGAATTCTGAATCTGAATTCTGAATCTGAATTCTGAATCTGAATTCTGAATCTGAATTCTGAATCTGAATTCTGAATCTGAATTCTGAATCTGAATTCTGAATCTGAATTCTGAATCTGAATTCTGAATCTGAATTCTGAATCTGAATTCTGAATCTGAATTCTGAATCTGAATTCTGAATCTGAATTCTGAATCTGAATTCTGAATCTGAATTCTGAATCTGAATTCTGAATCTGAATTCTGAATCTGAATTCTGAATCTGAATTCTGAATCTGAATTCTGAATCTGAATTCTGAATCTGAATTCTGAATCTGAATTCTGAATCTGAATTCTGAATCTGAATTCTGAATCTGAATTCTGAATCTGAATTCTGAATCTGAATTCTGAATCTGAATTCTGAATCTGAATTCTGAATCTGAATTCTGAATCTGAATTCTGAATCTGAATTCTGAATCTGAATTCTGAATCTGAATTCTGAATCTGAATTCTGAATCTGAATTCTGAATCTGAATTCTGAATCTGAATTCTGAATCTGAATTCTGAATCTGAATTCTGAATCTGAATTCTGAATCTGAATTCTGAATCTGAATTCTGAATCTGAATTCTGAATCTGAATTCTGAATCTGAATTCTGAATCTGAATTCTGAATCTGAATCTGAATCTGAATTCTGAATCTGAATTCTGAATCTGAATTCTGAATCTGAATTCTGAATCTGAATTCTGAATCTGAATTCTGAATCTGAATTCTGAATCTGAATTCTGAATCTGAATTCTGAATCTGAATTCTGAATCTGAATTCTGAATCTGAATTCTGAATCTGAATCTGAATTCTGAATCTGAATTCTGAATCTGAATTCTGAATCTGAATTCTGAATCTGAATTCTGAATCTGAATTCTGAATCTGAATTCTGAATCTGAATTCTGAATCTGAATTCTGAATCTGAATTCTGAATCTGAATTCTGAATCTGAATTCTGAATCTGAATTCTGAATCTGAATTCTGAATCTGAATTCTGAATCTGAATTCTGAATCTGAATTCTGAATCTGAATTCTGAATCTGAATTCTGAATCTGAATTCTGAATCTGAATTCTGAATCTGAATTCTGAATCTGAATTCTGAATCTGAATTCTGAATCTGATTCTGAATCTGAATTCTGAATCTGAATTCTGAATCTGAATTCTGAATCTGAATTCTGAATCTGAATTCTGAATCTGAATTCTGAATCTGAATTCTGAATCTGAATTCTGAATCTGAATTCTGAATCTGAATTCTGAATCTGAATTCTGAATCTGAATTCTGAATCTGAATTCTGAATCTGAATTCTGAATCTGAATTCTGAATCTGAATTCTGAATCTGAATTCTGAATCTGAATTCTGAATCTGAATTCTGAATCTGAATTCTGAATCTGAATTCTGAATCTGAATTCTGAATCTGAATTCTGAATCTGAATTCTGAATCTGAATTCTGAATCTGAATTCTGAATCTGAATTCTGAATCTGAATTCTGAATCTGAATTCTGAATCTGAATTCTGAATCTGAATTCTGAATCTGAATTCTGAATCTGAATTCTGAATCTGAATTCTGAATCTGAATTCTGAATCTGAATTCTGAATTCTGAATCTGAATTCTGAATCTGAATTCTGAATCTGAATTCTGAATCTGAATTCTGAATCTGAATTCTGAATCTGAATTCTGAATCTGAATTCTGAATCTGAATCTGAATCTGAATTCTGAATCTGAATTCTGAATCTGAATTCTGAATCTGAATCTGAATCTGAATCTGAATTCTGAATCTGAATTCTGAATCTGAATTCTGAATCTGAATTCTGAATCTGAATTCTGAATCTGAATTCTGAATCTGAATTCTGAATCTGAATTCTGAATCTGAATTCTGAATCTGAATTCTGAATCTGAATTCTGAATCTGAATTCTGAATCTGAATTCTGAATCTGAATTCTGAATCTGAATTCTGAATCTGAATTCTGAATCTGAATTCTGAATCTGAATTCTGAATCTGAATTCTGAATCTGAATTCTGAATCTGAATCTGAATCTGAATTCTGAATCTGAATTCTGAATCTGAATTCTGAATCTGAATTCTGAATCTGAATTCTGAATCTGAATTCTGAATCTGAATTCTGAATCTGAATTCTGAATCTGAATTCTGAATCTGAATTCTGAATCTGAATTCTGAATCTGAATTCTGAATCTGAATTCTGAATCTGAATTCTGAATCTGAATTCTGAATCTGAATTCTGAATCTGAATTCTGAATCTGAATTCTGAATCTGAATTCTGAATCTGAATTCTGAATCTGAATTCTGAATCTGAATTCTGAATCTGAATTCTGAATCTGAATTCTGAATCTGAATTCTGAATCTGAATTCTGAATCTGAATTCTGAATCTGAATTCTGAATCTGAATTCTGAATCTGAATTCTGAATCTGAATTCTGAATCTGAATTCTGAATCTGAATTCTGAATCTGAATTCTGAATCTGAATTCTGAATCTGAATTCTGAATCTGAATTCTGAATCTGAATCTGAATTCTGAATCTGAATTCTGAATCTGAATCTGAATTCTGAATCTGAATCTGAATCTGAATTCTGAATCTGAATTCTGAATCTGAATTCTGAATCTGAATTCTGAATCTGAATTCTGAATCTGAATTCTGATCTGAATTCTGAATCTGAATTCTGAATCTGAATTCTGAATCTGAATTCTGAATCTGAATTCTGAATCTGAATTCTGAATCTGAATTCTGAATCTGAATTCTGAATCTGAATTCTGAATCTGAATTCTGAATCTGAATTCTGAATCTGAATTCTGAATCTGAATTCTGAATCTGAATTCTGAATCTGAATTCTGAATCTGAATTCTGAATCTGAATTCTGAATCTGAATTCTGAATCTGAATTCTGAATCTGAATTCTGAATCTGAATTCTGAATCTGAATTCTGAATCTGAATTCTGAATCTGAATTCTGAATCTGAATTCTGAATCTGAATTCTGAATCTGAATTCTGAATCTGAATTCTGAATCTGAATTCTGAATCTGAATTCTGAATCTGAATTCTGAATCTGAATTCTGAATCTGAATTCTGAATCTGAATTCTGAATCTGAATTCTGAATCTGAATTCTGAATCTGAATTCTGAATCTGAATTCTGAATCTGAATTCTGAATCTGAATTCTGAATCTGAATTCTGAATCTGAATTCTGAATCTGAATTCTGAATCTGAATTCTGAATCTGAATTCTGAATCTGAATTCTGAATCTGAATTCTGAATCTGAATTCTGAATCTGAATTCTGAATCTGAATCTGAATCTGATCTGAATTCTGAATCTGAATTCTGAATCTGAATTCTGAATCTGAATTCTGAATCTGAATTCTGAATCTGAATTCTGAATCTGAATTCTGAATCTGAATTCTGAATCTGAATTCTGAATCTGAATTCTGAATCTGAATTCTGAATCTGAATTCTGAATCTGAATTCTGAATCTGAATTCTGAATCTGAATTCTGAATCTGAATTCTGAATCTGAATTCTGAATCTGAATTCTGAATCTGAATTCTGAATCTGAATTCTGAATCTGAATTCTGAATCTGAATTCTGAATCTGAATTCTGAATCTGAATTCTGAATCTGAATTCTGAATCTGAATTCTGAATCTGAATTCTGAATCTGAATTCTGAATCTGAATTCTGAATCTGAATTCTGAATCTGAATTCTGAATCTGAATTCTGAATCTGAATCTGAATCTGAATTCTGAATCTGAATTCTGAATCTGAATTCTGAATCTGAATTCTGAATCTGAATTCTGAATCTGAATTCTGAATCTGAATTCTGAATCTGAATTCTGAATCTGAATTCTGAATCTGAATTCTGAATCTGAATTCTGAATCTGAATTCTGAATCTGAATTCTGAATCTGAATTCTGAATCTGAATTCTGAATCTGAATTCTGAATCTGAATTCTGAATCTGAATTCTGAATCTGAATTCTGAATCTGAATTCTGAATCTGAATTCTGAATCTGAATCTGAATCTGAATTCTGAATCTGAATTCTGAATCTGAATTCTGAATCTGAATCTGAATCTGAATTCTGAATCTGAATTCTGAATCTGAATTCTGAATCTGAATTCTGAATCTGAATTCTGAATTCTGAATCTGAATTCTGAATCTGAATTCTGAATCTGAATTCTGAATCTGAATTCTGAATCTGAATTCTGAATCTGAATTCTGAATCTGAATTCTGAATCTGAATTCTGAATCTGAATTCTGAATCTGAATTCTGAATCTGAATTCTGAATCTGAATTCTGAATCTGAATTCTGAATCTGAATCTGAATTCTGAATCTGAATTCTGAATCTGAATTCTGAATCTGAATTCTGAATCTGAATTCTGAATCTGAATTCTGAATCTGAATTCTGAATCTGAATTCTGAATCTGAATTCTGAATCTGAATTCTGAATCTGAATTCTGAATCTGAATTCTGAATCTGAATTCTGAATCTGAATTCTGAATCTGAATTCTGAATCTGAATTCTGAATCTGAATTCTGAATCTGAATTCTGAATCTGAATTCTGAATCTGAATTCTGAATCTGAATTCTGAATCTGAATTCTGAATCTGAATTCTGAATCTGAATTCTGAATCTGAATTCTGAATCTGAATTCTGAATCTGAATTCTGAATCTGAATTCTGAATCTGAATCTGAATCTGAATCTGAATTCTGAATCTGAATTCTGAATCTGAATTCTGAATCTGAATTCTGAATCTGAATTCTGAATCTGAATTCTGAATCTGAATTCTGAATCTGAATTCTGAATCTGAATTCTGAATCTGAATCTGAATTCTGAATCTGAATTCTGAATCTGAATCTGAATTCTGAATCTGAATTCTGAATCTGAATTCTGAATCTGAATTCTGAATCTGAATTTCTGAATCTGAATTCTGAATCTGAATTCTGAATCTGAATCTGAATTCTGAATCTGAATTCTGAATCTGAATTCTGAATCTGAATTCTGAATCTGAATTCTGAATCTGAATTCTGAATCTGAATTCTGAATCTGAATTCTGAATCTGAATTCTGAATCTGAATTCTGAATCTGAATTCTGAATCTGAATTCTGAATCTGAATTCTGAATCTGAATTCTGAATCTGAATTCTGAATCTGAATTCTGAATCTGAATTCTGAATCTGAATTCTGAATCTGAATTCTGAATCTGAATTCTGAATCTGAATTCTGAATCTGAATTCTGAATCTGAATTCTGAATCTGAATTCTGAATCTGAATTCTGAATCTGAATTCTGAATCTGAATTCTGAATCTGAATTCTGAATCTGAATTCTGAATCTGAATTCTGAATCTGAATTCTGAATCTGAATTCTGAATCTGAATTCTGAATCTGAATTCTGAATCTGAATTCTGAATCTGAATTCTGAATCTGAATTCTGAATCTGAATTCTGAATCTGAATTCTGAATCTGAATTCTGAATCTGAATTCTGAATCTGAATTCTGAATCTGAATTCTGAATCTGAATTCTGAATCTGAATTCTGAATCTGAATTCTGAATCTGAATTCTGAATCTGAATTCTGAATCTGAATTCTGAATCTGAATTCTGAATCTGAATTCTGAATCTGAATTCTGAATCTGAATTCTGAATCTGAATTCTGAATCTGAATTCTGAATCTGAATTCTGAATCTGAATTCTGAATCTGAATTCTGAATCTGAATTCTGAATCTGAATTCTGAATCTGAATTCTGAATCTGAATTCTGAATCTGAATTCTGAATCTGAATTCTGAATCTGAATTCTGAATCTGAATTCTGAATCTGAATTCTGAATCTGAATTCTGAATCTGAATTCTGAATCTGAATTCTGAATCTGAATTCTGAATCTGAATTCTGAATCTGAATTCTGAATCTGAATTCTGAATCTGAATTCTGAATCTGAATTCTGAATCTGAATTCTGAATCTGAATTCTGAATCTGAATTCTGAATCTGAATTCTGAATCTGAATTCTGAATCTGAATTCTGAATCTGAATTCTGAATCTGAATTCTGAATCTGAATTCTGAATCTGAATTCTGAATCTGAATTCTGAATCTGAATTCTGAATCTGAATTCTGAATCTGAATTCTGAATCTGAATTCTGAATCTGAATTCTGAATCTGAATCTGAATCTGAATTCTGAATCTGAATTCTGAATCTGAATTCTGAATCTGAATTCTGAATCTGAATTCTGAATCTGAATTCTGAATCTGAATTCTGAATCTGAATTCTGAATCTGAATTCTGAATCTGAATTCTGAATCTGAATTCTGAATCTGAATTCTGAATCTGAATTCTGAATCTGAATTCTGAATCTGAATTCTGAATTCTGAATCTGAATTCTGAATCTGAATTCTGAATCTGAATTCTGAATCTGAATTCTGAATCTGAATTCTGAATCTGAATTCTGAATCTGAATTCTGAATCTGAATTCTGAATCTGAATTCTGAATCTGAATTCTGAATCTGAATTCTGAATCTGAATTCTGAATCTGAATTCTGAATCTGAATTCTGAATCTGAATTCTGAATCTGAATTCTGAATCTGAATTCTGAATCTGAATTCTGAATCTGAATTCTGAATCTGAATTCTGAATCTGAATTCTGAATCTGAATTCTGAATCTGAATTCTGAATCTGAATTCTGAATCTGAATTCTGAATCTGAATTCTGAATCTGAATTCTGAATCTGAATTCTGAATCTGAATTCTGAATCTGAATTCTGAATCTGAATTCTGAATCTGAATTCTGAATCTGAATTCTGAATCTGAATTCTGAATCTGAATTCTGAATCTGAATTCTGAATCTGAATTCTGAATCTGAATTCTGAATCTGAATTCTGAATCTGAATTCTGAATCTGAATTCTGAATCTGAATTCTGAATCTGAATTCTGAATCTGAATTCTGAATCTGAATTCTGAATCTGAATTCTGAATCTGAATTCTGAATCTGAATTCTGAATCTGAATTCTGAATCTGAATTCTGAATCTGAATTCTGAATCTGAATTCTGAATCTGAATTCTGAATCTGAATTCTGAATCTGAATTCTGAATCTGAATTCTGAATCTGAATTCTGAATCTGAATTCTGAATCTGAATTCTGAATCTGAATTCTGAATCTGAATTCTGAATCTGAATTCTGAATCTGAATTCTGAATCTGAATTCTGAATCTGAATTCTGAATCTGAATTCTGAATCTGAATTCTGAATCTGAATTCTGAATCTGAATTCTGAATCTGAATTCTGAATCTGAATTCTGAATCTGAATTCTGAATCTGAATTCTGAATCTGAATTCTGAATCTGAATTCTGAATCTGAATTCTGAATCTGAATTCTGAATCTGAATTCTGAATCTGAATTCTGAATCTGAATTCTGAATCTGAATTCTGAATCTGAATCTGAATTCTGAATCTGAATTCTGATCTGAATTCTGAATCTGAATTCTGAATCTGAATTCTGAATCTGAATTCTGAATCTGAATTCTGAATCTGAATTCTGAATCTGAATTCTGAATCTGAATTCTGAATCTGAATTCTGAATCTGAATTCTGAATCTGAATTCTGAATCTGAATTCTGAATCTGAATTCTGAATCTGAATTCTGAATCTGAATTCTGATCTGAATTCTGAATCTGAATTCTGAATCTGAATTCTGAATCTGAATTCTGAATCTGAATTCTGAATCTGAATTCTGAATCTGAATTCTGAATCTGAATCTGAATCTGAATCTGAATCTGAATTCTGAATCTAATTCTGAATCTGAATTCTGAATCTGAATTCTGAATCTGAATTCTGAATCTGAATTCTGAATCTGAATTCTGAATCTGAATTCTGAATCTGAATTCTGAATCTGAATTCTGAATCTGAATTCTGAATCTGAATTCTGAATCTGATTCTGAATCTGAATTCTGAATCTGAATTCTGAATCTGAATTCTGAATCTGAATTCTGAATCTGAATTCTGAATCTGAATTCTGAATCTGAATTGATCTGAATCTGAATTCTGAATCTGAATTCTGAATCTGAATTCTGAATCTGAATTCTGAATCTGAATTCTGAATCTGAATTCTGAATCTGAATTCTGAATCTGAATTCTGAATCTGAATTCTGAATCTGAATTCTGAATCTGAATTCTGAATCTGAATTCTGAATCTGAATTCTGAATCTGAATTCTGAATCTGAATTCTGAATCTGAATTCTGAATCTGAATTCTGAATCTGAATTCTGAATCTGAATTCTGAATCTGAATTCTGAATCTGAATTCTGAATCTGAATTCTGAATCTGAATTCTGAATCTGAATTCTGAATCTGAATTCTGAATCTGATCTGAATTCTGAATCTGAATTCTGAATCTGAATTCTGAATCTGATCTGAATCTGAATTCTGAATCTGAATTCTGAATCTGAATTCTGAATCTGAATTGCTGAATCTGAATCTGAATTCTGAATCTGAATTCTGAATCTGAATTCTGAATCTGAATTCTGAATCTGAATTCTGAATCTGAATTTCTGAATCTGAATTCTGAATCTGAATCTGAATCTGAATTCTGAATCTGAATTCTGAATCTGAATTCTGAATCTGAATTCTGAATCTGAATTCTGAATCTGAATTCTGAATCTGAATTCTGAATCTGAATTCTGAATCTGAATTCTGAATCTGAATTCTGAATCTGAATTCTGAATCTGAATTCTGAATCTGAATTCTGAATCTGATCTGAATTCTGAATCTGAATTCTGAATCTGAATTCTGAATCTGAATTCTGAATCTGAATTCTGAATCTGAATTCTGAATCTGAATTCTGAATCTGAATTCTGAATCTGAATTCTGAATCTGAATTCTGAATCTGAATTCTGAATTCTGAATCTGAATTCTGAATCTGAATTCTGAATCTGAATTCTGAATCTGAATTCTGAATCTGAATTCTGAATCTGAATTCTGAATCTGAATTCTGAATCTGAATTCTGAATCCTGAATTCTGAATCTGAATTCTGAATCTGAATTCTGAATCTGAATTCTGAATCTGAATTCTGAATCTGAATTCTGAATCTGAATTCTGAATCTGAATTCTGAATCTGAATTCTGAATCTGAATTCTGAATCTGAATTCTGAATCTGAATTCTGAATCTGAATTCTGAAATCTGAATCTGAATCTGAATCTGAATTCTGAATCTGAATTCTGAATTCTGAATTCTGAATCTGAATTCTGAATCTGATTCTGAATCTGAATTCTGAATCTGAATTCTGAATCTGAATTCTGAATCTGAATTCTGAATCTGAATTCTGAATCTGAATTCTGAATCTGAATTCTGAATCTGAATTCTGAATCTGAATTCTGAATCTGAATCTGAATCTATCTGAATCTGAATTCTGAATCTGAATTCTGAATCTGAATTCTGAATCTGAATTCTGAATCTTGAATTCTGAATCTGAATTCTGAATCTGAATTCTGAATCTGAATTCTGAATCTGAATTCTGAATTCTGAATTCTTGAATCTGAATTCTGAATCTGAATCTGATCTGAATTCTGAATCTGAATTCTGAATCTGAATTCTGAATCTGAATTCTGAATCTGATTCTGAATCTGAATTCTGAATCTGAAATCTGAATCTGAATTCTGAATTCTGAATCGAATTCTGAATCTGAATTCTGAATCTGAATCTGAATCTGAATTCTGAATCTGAATTCTGAATCTGAATTCTGAATCTGAATTCTGAATCTGAATTCTGAATCTGAATTCTGAATTCTGAATCTGAATGCTGAATCTGAATTCTGAATCTGAATTCTGAATCTGAATTCTGAATCTGAATCTCTGAATCTGAATCTGAATTCTGAATCTGAATTCTGAATCTGAATTCTGAATCTGAATTCTGAATCTGAATTCTGATCTGAATTCTGATCTGAATTCTGA